>NW_022146192.1:1128352-1196542 GCF_002938485.1 Sitophilus oryzae | reverse complement strand
TTGGGTTTTTTAATTGCGTCTTTATTGCTACTGTCATCCGAATTAGACGTTTTTCTGCTGTTTTCTAGTATATTCAATTGATCAAAAACCTTTTTTTGACGATCATTAAATTCGGAATTACCAGAATTAAGTTTAAAAGCCATAATTTCAAACAGTTATTGCACAGGATTGTTATGAAAACAAAGTATTCAAAGTAAGGTTAGTAGTAGTAGTAGTATATTAGTTTAATGGCCACAGCTGCCAGGGCTATCCGGCCGGATGGTAGAATTAACTACCTACGGTTGAGCGTTTATATAGATGATGACACACAGACGAGGATCGCTATAAAGCGAGCCTGGGAAATCCCATACCCCAACTGTTGAGTTGAAGAAAATGTTTGCAAAGGAAGATCCTGCAAAATAAACAAATTTAATAACAATTTCATTTAAAATGTCAAAGATTAATTCCACAACTGTCTAAGAATTCGCCTATAATATTAACTACAATTGGATGAGCATGCAAAGCGGAGGTAAAATTATGAGGGGATGTTTTGTAAAAGCCAATAAGTGATTTATATAGTTTATCTACTAAAGCGGGAAATTTATTGCATTCAAAAAGAATATGGTTTAACGTTCCAATTTCCCCAAAATCGCAAAAGGAAACTGCATTTACACCTATACGATGTAAATATGACGGACAATGTCTACTTCTTAACCTGAAGAAGGGTGTTAGTATTTTTCTGGGAAAATCTTTCCATGATCTAAACCATATGCTTTTGTGGTGGTGTTCTCTGTACAATTTTTCCCTTTGTACAAGAAATTCCTTCCATCTGCCTCTTCCAACGACCAAACTTTTCCAGAACATTTAATCCAGTATCTCGACCATTTGTCTTTCCAATATTTGCTAATTGATCAGCTTTATCATTGCCCAAAATATTCGTATGACTGGGTAGCCATGCCAATGAAATTCGAAATTGTTTTTCTCTTAACTCAAATAGTTTACGTTTTGTAGCAAATGTAATTTGACTGTCCTTAAAATTTGGATAAGCTGCTAATGCTCGTAAAGCACTTTCACTATCACTAAAAATTACAGAATCCTCCAATTCTTTGCTTTCAATTACATTCAATGCCATCATAATAGCAAACATTTCTCCAACAAATATGGAAGCATATCCAGGAATCGTATAGGTGGCTTCCAAATTTAAATCCAAGTGTATTCCACTCCAACATATTTACTTCAATCTTTTTTAATAAAAAAATAATTTTTGTTTAAATTTTAACTCAATAACTTCTCTAAATTTAATAGAATTATTTTCACTCTTATTTAAATCCAATCTTAAATATTATTCATTTTATACGAGTATTAATGATGAGGAAAAATTTGAATGCCTTCAAGAGGAGGAACATGATAATATCTTGACCAAAAACCAAATGATTGATTATATGCCCCATAAGCTTCTGTAACAGACTGAATAATGGGATTATCCCGAATAGAGAATGCTTTTAAAAGCAATTTAGTGGCCAAAAAATTACGTCTAATATTAAGGGGAAGTTCTGCCGATTCTGATAAAATGATATTAGTTGGACAGGAACGCATAAACCCTAAACAAATGCGTAAGGCTTGAAAATGAACTTTATCAAGTTTTTCTAATAACTTTTTAGAACATTTAGCTAATAATATACTACCATAATCTAAATGTGACCGAATATAGGACTTAAAAATTTAACATAGTAATTGGATGTCCCCCCACCAGGTTTTACAAAAATATCTCATTAAATTAATACCCTTAGTAGCTTTAGAACACATAGCCTCAATTTGATGATTCCAAGAAAACCGATTATCAGCAAAAATACCCAAATATTTAACATATTCAACCCATCTAATAACATGATTTTGAAATTTAATATCTGGTAAAATACGATTATAAAATTTTCTTTGAATTAAAATACAGGAAGATTTTTCAGGGGAAAAACTCATTTCATTTAATCTCGCCCATTCCTCAAGACTGTCCAATGTAACATTTAATTTATTAACAATCAAATCTATATCATAACCTTGAGCCAGGAGAGCAATATCATCAGCATATTGAATTAATTTAACATCATCCCCAATAAAGTCACTAACATTATTAATATAAATATTAAATAAAATTTAGACTAAAGGAGATCCTTGTGCTAAACCCTTATTAGTAAAACCAGGACCAATCAATTTTTGAAAAATTATCAACAATATAAATTTTCCTGTTGGTATGTATCTCTTTAATGTATTTACAAATATTCTCTTCAATACCCAATTCAGCTAATTTACAGATAAAATAGAAATATTAACTTTATCATATGCATTTTTCATATCTAAAAAACAATTACTGAAAATTTATTATATGAGAGTCCAGAAATTATCGATGAACATAAAGAAGTTAATGCTTCAAAAACTCCTTTACCTTTTCTAAACCCAAACTGAGAATCACTGAGAATTTTGTGGTTTTCCACATACCAATCCAATCTACATTTCACTATATCTTCCATAATTTTCCCTATGCAAGATGTGAGAGTAATTGGCCTGTAACCGCTAATATTATTTAAATTTTATTAGGTTTAGGAATTGGACAAACTAATCCTGTTTTCCAATCGTCTGGAATTAATTCTGAATGATAAAGAACTTGATTAAAGAAGTACACTAAAAATTTAATATGATTCAAAGGAAGATTATTGATCATGGAATAAGTTATTAGATCAATGCCTGGAGCAGAATCTCTCTGCTTTCTAAATATGGCAACCTGTGTCTCCTCAAGAGAAATATTAGAACTCAGACACTTTTGAAATAAAATGTCAGGATCTACATCTGGAATAATTGGGGGCGCTAAAAGGGCAAGCATATCTTCAGCAATGGAACAATTCAAAGGTTTTCTTAACGAAATTTGATTAATTGATTTTGAAAACGTTTTATTTTTACACCAAACTCATTAATAGGTGTTAATGGAGATAGACTACTACAATAATTATTAAACTTAACTTTCGTTTTCTGCAAACTTTTCGACATTGTGCTCTAGCCTTTCGAAAAAGTATATAATTCTTCTCCGTAAACTGTCTTTTAAACGTCTTAAATGCTGCTCGTTTACTTTCCCAGGCTATATCACAATCTTTATCCCACCAAGGATTACCTAGTCTCTTTTCTTTCTTATTTTTTTTTTTTTTTTTTTTATTTTTTTTTAATCTGCTGAACAAAATGATGATAAGACAAACTGTTACTTTGACCATCATATTCCGTCAAGCAATCATAAAACGAAGGCCAATTAGCTTTCTTAGTATTGTATCTATTTAAGAAATTATTGTTATTTAAAAGCATTGATACATTCTTGCAAAGAATGGGAAGATGATCGCTCATACCTATATAATCTGACAAAACCTCAAACGAATAATCTTGTAGTAATGAATTATTTCCCAGAATTAAATCTGGAACACTTTTATGCTGATTGGGAGGAGTAATCCGCGTGGCATCTCCATTATTCAAAAAAGTCAAATTATGAGTTTCCAATATGTCAGTAAGAATAAAACCATTGCTATTATTAACATCTGAACCCCACGCCATGTGTTGGGCATTAAAATCTCCCATTAACATTAACTTTTTCACCCCAACCCCTGCATAAGCAGTCAGATGAGTGAAAAAAATTTTAGGTAAATTTGAATCTGGCGGATTATAAATTAATGCAAGATAAAACATTTCTAACTCAATAATTTTATGTTGAAATTTTGCTGGAACTGAAATATTGCTTATATCAACTAAATTAAATGGAATCGAATCCCTGATTAAAAAGGCAATGCCACCTTTTCCATCATCTCTATCTGCCCTCAAGCAAACATAACCCAAAATATTAAACGAATTATTTCTATTTAGCCATGTCTCATTTAATCCAATAATATCAGGACTAAAATCTCTTATGATATTCATTAAGGTATCTCTGTTAGATAAAACACTTCTAATATTCCATAAAATAATAATCATATATAAATATTAAAAATTATAAAAAATAACCAAATTAAACCTGACTGGACATAAATAAGAGTAAATAACCATAAAATAATAAAGTAAATATAACATAACTGAATTTAAAAATAAGAAGAAGTTTTTTATATGGCTCTTTTTGACTTCTTTGTAATATGTTTATCTTTAGTTTTAACATTTATCATTATCAACTTTCTTAAACTTGAACTATCTACAAAACTTTCTTGAGACTGAACAGTATTTTGGCTAGATGATTCTAAACTAAAATTGGATGACTCTCCAACCTCCATAGATGCATCTATATTTTCATCAATTTTGGATTTATTTTCAGATTGTGATAAATTATTTAAATTGGACTGGATGATAATCTAGCCGAATCAGGAAAAAGGATGTCTTTATAGATATTTTGGTTTTGTATCCTCTGTGAAACGGGAGAACGAGGTCTACTTTTCTTTAAGGTAGAAATATAATGATGCTTCTTTACAGATCTAGGGACAGACAAATTAACTAAAGTCTCAGGAAAATGCTGACTATCTGGAGAAGAAGCGTGTTCCTTTGGAAATAATTTATTTGCTTCAAAAAAAGATATGTTATGCTTAGCCATCGCATCATTAATCATAAATTGCCTTTTAAATTCTTTGCATTCCTTGTTAGTGGGATAATGATTTTCTTTACAATTAATACATTTAATTTCTAATTGATTTAAAGAACATCTATCATCATCTTCATGAGTATCACTACACTTAATACATCTTTTCCTACTCCTACATTGCAGAATTCTATGTCCAAATCTGTAGCAATTATGACATATAATTACTGGAATTTTATAAGTATGAATTTCGCGTAAAACATTGAACAATTCCAAATCCAAAGGAACTTGATTACCTTTAAATGTAATAATAAAGGAATTAGTCCTTTTCCTTGTCATGGTATTATCTTCATTTCGAGATCTTTTATAAATTCTACGGGCATTTAAAATTTTGATTCTGGAATTACCCCTTATACCTAGTCCATAATTAATAATATCTTCTTCATATATATCATCACCCATGTTCCACACTACACCTCTACAAGTGATCATCCTGGGAGGAATAGTAATTACCCAATTTTTTATTTAAAATTTCTTTATTATTGACAAATGAATTAGCTTGTTCAGGAGTATTAAAATATATGCCCATTCTATTTCTCACTTTACTTTCGATTTTTTAATTCCCTCAATTTTGTTTCAAAATACTTTCCAACATTCATCGGATGAAGGGAACGTTCACCTTGGATAACTGCAAGGAAGGGAGGAAAAGCAGAAATATCATACTCTGAAATTTTATTTGTATATTTCCTAATATTAAAAAAACATTGAGAAATTTCTTGCTGTACTTCAACATCATCTATAAATTTATTTCTAATTCCATAAAGTTCTAGTTATAGCATAGAAATAGAAGGGATAGAGAATGAGCGTCAACATGCGCAAAAGGTCTAATCAAGTTGGGCGCCATATTCCAGGTCTTCGTGTCATTTTGTATATAGGTGGTAATCTATAAGTAATCAAATATCAATTTGCTTGTTTTCATACCATACGGGGGCAATTTAAATTTAGTGAAATTCTACATTTATTATCGTAGTTAAAGCATAATATGATTTATTTAATTATCAGTTTCAAAACTGCGTACAATTTTGGTATATAATACACTAAATAAACGAATATAAAAAAAAAAAAAAAAAAAAAAAAAAAAAAAAAAAAAAAAAAAAAAAAATATATTAAATAAGTATTTTACAATTATTTCATGTTTACTTGTACTGATTTACGCGTTTCAATTTAAAAATTTTGCAAATTTACGGTAAGATAATTGTTCCAAAACAACTTTTTGGTTCAAGTTTATATTCATAAAAAACATTTGGTTCAAAATTATTTTTAAAAAAAAAAAAAAAAATGTATTTTTAATATAACTTAGAAAAAAATGTCTTTTGTTATTTTTTTTATTTCGTCCCTTCAAATGTGTTCAAAAACTGTTACATAACATGTTCCTGTTAACAAATATTTGTATATTTTTTTTTTTTTTTATTATTTATTAAGGGTATTATATATTATATTGTATTCGGTTTTTTGTCGACATAAAAACTCAATTTGAACTTGAACATCAATGTTTATGATTTCGAAAATTATTTTATACAAATTCATTTGCAAATTCAAATCATTAATATATTGATAAACAACCCAAATTATTCTAAATTTTATTATAAAAAAAAAACTGTTTTTTTTTTTTTTTAATTGTGTAGTTTAAAATACTAGAAAAAATATTTAATTTTTTGCACAAAAGAAGCTTGTCGATCCTGATTTTTCCATAACAAAATTCTGTATTTACACTAACATATTACCTAATTTATTATTAAGAAAATTAGATTATATGATTTCAGAATTTAAGGAAATAATTTTTTTTTTAAGATAAAATAGTCTCTCAACTATAATATTGTCAACTTTGGCCTGTATTTATTATTTAAAACATGGATTGACAATCACCTTACTAAAATACATACTGGAAGGTACCAATTAAGTTTCATTGCATCAAATACCTTAGCTATAAATCCTGGCTCACAATTTAAGGCCATTGCAAAATACTTTTGAACTTCATCATGATTTTACAAGAAAGGTGTATATTGAAAAACAAATGAACATTGTAAAGCTTCATTGACTAATAGTGCCATATTACACTTTTTAAAAATCATCTCGTTAACAATTATGAATAATTATATGAGTTTTCTCGAGTGATTTGTGGCACAGATACAAATTAATATATGCCCCATAACAGTTTTTAAATAAGAAACTTCTGCCTACAGATTTAATTCTTATTGGCATCAATACCCTTTGCTTCCTGTATAAATCTGCCATTTTTTTCGTCAATTTCCTTGTTTTTACAGTTGTAGAAATACTAAAAATGTTGACTGTAGAACTTGATACTATGTATGAAAAAACCTTCATACCTGTAACTGTGCATAAATCTAATTAACTGAATTCTCCTCCGCTTGACACTCTGAACACTGCTGCTGTTAATGTTAGAAATATTTAGCACAATAACTACAAACTACCTACACAAAGCTTTACAATAAAAATGCTTAAATTTCAGTGTTCGAGTTAAAATACCCTTATCTTTATGTTTCTTTCCTCCAATAATCTTGCCCTTTTGTCAAGTAAGGAGCCAATCTTATGACATATTTCTGGTACACCTGAACTTGTGCTTTCATGGACACTATAATAGTGCACTGTTTTACAGAAGCATGAACATTAATTCCAAGTATCTTCTTCCTCCACACTAATAAAAACATCCTCTTTAAATTGCCACATCATACACTTATTTTGACCATTCCCAATTAAATCACGATTTTTACAAATCGCCTTTAGAAAAATAAAAATAAACAGTTTTGATCATCTGTAAACACGATTATGTAGTATAAACTTACACATGAAAACTAATCATTTTTCCCGGCGTATTAGCTTTCATAGAATGACTATGACAATATACAACAAGCCTTTTTGAAAGTGTTTAAATAATGAGATAATAATAAATTTTAACTAGATAACAACACAAAACGAAAAAAAAACAAAACAAACAGATGTCAATTAAAGAGGGGAAGTGACAGCGAGACCTGGAAGATGTCTGCCATCTTGCCGTCGACAAAAATTTGGATGCGCACTCGTCGAAGCTCATTCTCCCACTTCCATATCTCTGAGTTATAGCTGTGTTAGTTTTGAACGAAATTAGTTGCAAATAACTTCTTCTTTTTTTTAATTAATTTAGAGGCCTAAGCTACTAGGACTATCCGGTCTGTTAATAGGGTACTACCTTCGGTTGAGTGTTTTTTAACATAGTTTTTTTTCTATTTATGGCCACTTGCCTATTACGGCATTCAGCCAGCTTAATTATTAATTATATGAGCGTTTCCCAAATTATTATATAGCGTTTCAATTTACTTAAAATCTAAACTTAAATTCTAAATCGGACAAACACACTCATTTAACACCCATGTCCGAGGCCGGAATCGAACCTTGCGTCTACTAAAAAGCAGCGCATTCATTTCGACCACATGGCCGACTTTTTTTTTTTTTTAACATAGTGTTAATCAATGCTGAAACATGATCCGCCTAAGCGGTCGTGTAACTCATACCTAAGACTCATACTATGACATCATGACTCATACACTCATACGACTCCAAATACGTTTAAAATAAAGTATACGGAGGGTTGTACGGAGGGTACCGCTTAAATTCCTGTCCCGATATTGAAGGATGGCTATAGAATTTCAATGCATTTCCTACATAAGTCTATCCTTGGTTTGTAAAGTAAAGTAAGTAAAAAAAAAGTAAGTAAAGTAAGTAAAAAAAAAAATCCTTGACTAAAGAAGGATGAACCTATGTCTTGAACATTCGACTCGATTTTCTGTCCTCCTTCAATACTGGAACGCAAATCCTCTCATTGCTCTTATGGGGAGGCCGTCGTATATTTTATTTAAACGTATTTGTACGACTCATACCCTATTGAATGACAGCTCGTTGATGTTAATCTGCAGAAGAACAATATAATAATTCGTAAAGGTGTGGATCCGGTGGCTGACCTTGAAGCCCATATTTGCTGCATTTGATCATCAATACTACGCAAGCGCACATCGTCGATGTTGCCAAATTGCAGTTTATTTTCGAATTATTTGTTGTTGAAAATTTTTTTTGGAGTGTTAATAATAATACAAATTCTATAATTAATTTTATAATTTCAGATTTATCTTGATATCCAAAATTAAGTTAAGAAAGAAAATGAAGATTGTGAAATGAAAGTATTATGAATATATAAAATTGTAATAATAATAACATTTATTTATATATTTACATTAGAATCAAAAATTATCATTTACGGATTTTTTCTTAATGGTTTTAAACTTATTAGAATTATTTTATTTCTTTCGAGTTATTTAATTTATAGTTATTTACAGGCAACAATAGTTTTTATTATATGTATTGATGTATTGAAGTACTACCATGACGAGTCTTATAGAACAATACACGTCAATGGGAGATAGAGGTAACATTTTACCTATAATGTTACTAATATATAATATACTTTGATTCTTTGATTATAATGTTTGTATCATAATTTCTTAAAAATATCAAGTTAGCGGATTAATAGCAATTTTAGACATATATTTTATCGAAAAGTGTGTTGATAAGACTAAAATAAGCTTTATGTTTTATCTTTTTCTCTTTGGAAGGAAGATGGTTTGTGTCGTAGAATACATTACAGTATTTGGTAATTACCCAGTATTTAATATCGTGTACTTTGATATTCTTTTCTTAATTTACTGTATGGAGTGTAGAGGTAAGGAGAAACAACTCTTACGGGACTTTTATTGAAAAAGTGGTCACAAAATGGGAAGAATAAGGGTTCGCCAAATAACCACAGTGGCGCTAAAAACGCATGATTCTAAAAAATGAAAAGTAACCATAGATAAGACTTAGTGTGTGATTTATATTAAGATCTTTCTTATAATATTTGTTATGTCTTAATTTTAATACTATATTATGCTTGGTCTGAAAAATAAATGTTAAAATATCCTAATTTTGCATATCCTATTCCATCCTTCCATTAGGAAAAATATGGTTTATAAATCATATATGCTAAGAAAATCACATAAATTATGGGTAAGATTAGAGAAATCTTAATGTAGCAGAAAAATTAATGCAATATAAAGCAGAATTAAACAAGGTAACTGTTAATGTTGCTGAAGCTGATTCTGCAATTTTAATTACGGAGGCTAAAAGGCCTTTTAAGGCCTCCGTAGTTTTGATGGAATGTTAAAAAAAAATATTATGAACAAGACATGGACCTACAGCCAGGGTTACAGGTTACAGGGGGGTATAAACTACATTACATGTAGTTAATGTAGTTTATGTAGAGGGTGTAGTTTATGAAACCTATGTATGTGACTTTCAAATATTAAAGGTTTGAGTTGAGGTTATAATACGTTGAAGCTTTAAAAAACACAATTTATTTAAGAAAACAGAAGAAATATGGCTTTAAATATAATATTCACACATCATATTATTTAGACCCCTCATACAAAGTAAAATTATTCATAATATTAATACATAGTTTATTAACGTAGTTTTCATGTAGTTAAATGAACGGGAAAAGACGTAGTTTTTGAAGAAAAACTACACGTAGTTAATCAGGTAAATTACGTCTTAATTAACTACTTCCAAACCCTGGCTACAGCATTTAAAAATTAAAAAAAAAGAAAAAACTTGGACACATCCCTTTTAATTTCCCGAATTTTTAATAAAGCACTTTTTAAACGTAGCATAATAATCTAGATAGGAATCTAGAGTTTTATTTCTATATAATTTTATTGACTATGAAAATACATAATAAGCGTTCACGTGTTGTGCAAAATATTAAAATAATAATATAAATAATATACCGCGTACTATGATTGAAAAAAAATAGCGTCAGCGATGACTATGAAATGAAGATCGCTGTCATTTTATATGGGAAATGTCCTCAAGCGTCATTTCGCAGCCAACTGGACGCCGTTTTTTCGATCATACGGTATATATTGACAAAAAAACACTGAAAAGCACATATTTGTTTTCTACGGAAAATAATTCCAAAATAACTCACAATCTGGCAACATCGAAGATGTGCGCATGTGTAGTGTCTGTAACTATTTGCAGCCAAAACTCGTTTCAAGGTCAGCCACCGGATCCACACCATTACCCAAAATAACTTGCAAACTGGTAACATCGAAGATGTGCGTATGCGTAGTGTCTGTGACTATATACAGCAAAAACTCGTTTCAAAGTCAGCCACCGGATCCACACCATTACCTATTCTACTTACAACTGTATAAAAACAAACCAATAAACACTAGATTTGCAAATTACAGGATTCTAAAAGATGAAAAACTGCGTTGATGAGACTTAGGTGAATATCATGGTGAATATGAACCGTTCCTGTGGTGCAGAACGACATGGCCAAGTTGAGAAAAAGGTAAAGGTGTGGATCCGGTGGCTGACCTTGAAGCCCATATTTGCTGCATTTGATCATCGATACTACGCAAGCGGACATCGTCGATGTTGCCAAATTGCAGTTTATTTTCGAATTATTTGCAGTTGAAAATTTTTTTTGAGTGTTAATCAATAATAATACAAATTCTATAATTAATTTTATAATTTCAGATTTATCTTGATATCCAAAATTAAGGTAAGAAAGATAATGAAGATTGTGAAACGAAAGTATTATGAATATATAAAATTGTAATAATAATAACATATTTATTTATATATTTGCATTAAAATTAAAAATGACCATTTACGTATTTTTTCTTAATGGTTTTAAACTTATTAGAATTATTTTATTTCTTTCAATTTATTTAATTTCTACTTATTTACAGGCAACAATAGTTTTGATTATATGTATTGATGTATCGAAGTACTACCATGACCCATGTACCATGACGAGTCTTATAGAACAATACACGTCAATGGTAGATACACAGGTAGATAGAGGTAACATTTTACCTATAATGTTACTAATATAATATACTTTGATTATAACGTTTGTATCATAATTTCTTAAAAATATCAAGTTAGTGGATTAATAGCAATTTTAGACATATATTTTATCGAAGAGTGTTGATAAGACTAAAATAAGCTTTATGTTTTATCTTTTTCTCTTTAGAAGGGAGATGGTTTGTGTCGTAGAATACATTACAGTATTTAATATCGTGTACTTTGATATTCTTTTCTTAATTTACTGCAATTTCTTGTTTCCTATAATGCCAAATCTTGACAATATGGTGAAGGTTGAGTTTTGATCTTATTAGTTTTATACCTGTGTTTATATACAAGACCAAATTAAGACTTAGTTTGTGATTTATATTAAGATCTTTCTTATAATATTTATTATGTCTTAATCTTAATACTATATTATGCTTTGTCTGGAAAATAAATGTTAAAATATCTTAATTTTGTATATCCTATTCCATCCTTCCATTAGGAAAAATATGGTTTATAAATCATATTATAGCTAAGAAAATCACATAAATTAGGTGTAAGAATAGAGAAATCTTAAAGTAGCAGAAAAATTAATGCAATATATGTATAAGCAGAATTAAACAAGGTAAAACTGTTAATGTTGCTGAAGCTGATCCTACAATTTTAATTACGGAGGCTAAAAGGCCTTTTAAGGCCTCCGTAGTTTTGATGGAATGTTAAAAAAACCTATTATAAACATGACATGGAGCTACAGCATTTAAAAATTAAAAAAAAGGGAAAAACTTGGACATATAATTTCCCGAATTTTTAATAAAGCCCTTTTTAAACGTAGCATAATAATCTAGAGCAATTAGATTAATTATAGGAATCTAGAGTTTTATTTCTATTTAATTTTATTGACTATTAACTGTATATTATGTATATTTCATTTAAACTATATCATTTTTAAAATACAAACCAAAAATCTGAGGAATAATTATGTTTTCCATGTATTCTACAATATATTTATTAATCCGTTATATCTAACTAGCGTGACGTCATAAATCTCGCCCGTAGGCTGATCTTTTAATAGAAGGCACTGCCTCAATCGTCATTTCCCAGCCAACTGGACGCGGTTTTTTGGATCATACGGTATATATTGACAAAAAACACTGAAAAGCACATATTTGTTTTCTACTGAAAATAATTCCAAAATAACTTAAAATCTGGCAACATCGAAGATGTGCGCATGCGTAGTGTCTGTGACTATATGCAGCAGAAACTCGTTTCAAGGTCAGCCACCGGATCCACACCATTACCTAAAAAGAAAATAGCAGATCCTGTTTTAACATTAATTTACACTCGATCACGGGTAGTACTCTATTAGTAGGCCGGATAGTCCTAGTAGCTTAGAGCTTAGGCCTTTAAATTAATTAAAGAAATAAGAAGAAAAAAATGGAATTAGGAACTAACCCTAAATATATTTTGCTGTCATTTACATGTTTTAAAAAGTGTTTATTTAAATTATTTACGATCCTACCTTATTATGGATTATGTAGAGGAGCAGAAAAGTGAAATTGAAGCTTTAGAATCCATATACTATGGGGATTTTAATATTATATCTACGGAGCCATACAAATTTTCAATACCAATTAAAACAGATGATTATGATACAGACAGCAATATAGGACTTTGCTGTGATTTAGTTATTACCTACACTAGCAAATATCCCGAAGACGCACCAATAATAGAAATAGAGAACGCAGAAAGTTTTGAAGATGGGTATGTGTCAGAATTGTTAGATCATCTTAACGAGCAGGTAGAAAATTTGTAACATAAAGTGTTTTGGGGTAAACCTTTCAAATTTTATTTAGGCTACAGAAAATTTAGGAATGGTAATGGTGTTCACGTTAGTATCGTCAGCCCAGGAGTGGTTACATTCCAAATATGATAATGCAAAACGTGAAAAAGAAGAAAACGAAGCTAGAAAATTAAGGGAGGAGGAAGAAGCTGAAAGACAAAGGTCTGAAATTTTTATATACTTGATATTTGAGATATTCAGGTTTAAAATACTTGTTTTTTTTTTTAGGTTTGAAGGAACAAGAGTAACTATAGAAACCTTTTTAAAATGGAAACAGAAGTTTGAAGAGGAATTTGGGATAGATAAAAAAAGGGAATTGCTGGAAAAAGAGGGAAGAAAACTAACAGGTGAATGAACATTAACTTATTAAATTTCTAATGTTAAAATTTTTTTTTTGTAGGGAGAGAACAATTTATGAGAGATAATACTCTGAACGAGTCTGATCTCAAATTCCTTGATGAAGGCGATAGAGTGAAGGTCGATGAATCGTTGTTCCAAGATTTAGATGACCTAGACTTAGATGATGAGGATGATGAAGATTTTGATCCGAATAATTACAATAGCGACTCATCATGATATCCCATCCTGTAGGAAGCTGTTACTCATCTAATAATTAATTATTTTTATATATCTTAATTTAATTTTAAGTAAAGCTGAAAGATCAAATAATGTTCTTTATTTTTGTTTTGGTTGAGTGATTTGTTGGTTGCCTAATAGTGGGAGCAATTTTATGATCAAAATTACCTAAGAAAATTACCTTCCAATTATGGAGTGTAGAGGTAAGGAGAAATAACTCCGTGCATTAAAAAATGGTCAAAAAAAGGGAAGAATTAGGATGGCGCTGCTGTAGCAAGATTCTAAAATTTAAGACATGCGCCGAACATTTTAGAACAGATGATTCAAGACATAAATATTTGACGTGAAGCAAACGCGAAGCCGCGGGTTTAAAAAAAAATACAATTTTATTTTCATGTTGCATGAAATAAATTACAGATTTTTATTCAGCAGCGATAGACTAGGCCCTTTTTTTATTGTTTCTCATAAGTTATTTCGCAAATGTCATTCAAGACGACGAAAAAATATTCTTATCGTTTTAGCTTAAAGTTAATGGTAATTATAATTCATAGATAAATGAAACAAGTTTAGATTGGAAAGTGCCCATAAGGACAATGTAAACACTATTGGGCGCTATTCTTGCAACGGTCGCGACCCAAAACTTTTGAAAATTTCGGAGCGGTTCGGCTTTTTCCGGAATTATATCGCCAAATATTGTTTATTCAAATTTATTATTATTTTCGTTTAATTTTATAAATAAAATACAGTGTGTTGCATACAAGAAACTTTATTTTATATAAGGACGCATGTATGAAATACCTATGAAACATTGAAACCGACGTTATGCCACGATCCACGATGGTTTTGCAGTTCACAGTTCACAGCACAGCTTTTTAAGTTTTTAATGCCACTTTTTCACAATTATCACCGGTTGGAGTAAATAAAACTTGAATTAAACTCACAAGATAGCAATAATTACTTTGAAAATGGAAGTTATAAACACTTTTCGGAATTTCTTTAATGAGAGCGGTTTAGATTTTGAAAGATTATTATGCTTTTTGAAGATTTTGACTTTGACAAGAGAAAATTATTTCTGTTTTTGTTTGCCGTTGTTCTTAGCGACCGCTATAGCAGCGCCAGATCGCGTATAACGGTCGCGACCCAAAATAATTTCGCGATCCAAAATTTTTACGGGCTTTCCAATCTAAACTTGTTGCATTTATCTATGTTATAATTAAGACAAATTTTATTTAAAGTAATAATTGGTGATGGGTTTAAAATAAATATAATGCAGCTTTGAAATAACTTCATACCTACATTGATTTAGTATAAAAGTAAGTCAATATGTGGTTTTATTATCGATTATTCAGATATCAGAGTCTCTTTTTATTGTTTCTCATAAGTTATTTCGTAAATCTCATTCAAGATGAAAAAGGTTTAGTTTAAAATTAATGTTAATTATAATTAGGAAAACTTTATTAAAAGTTTAATTGATGATATGGGATTTAAATAAATATAATGCAGGTCAAAAATAACGTAACACATTTTATTTAGTATAAAAATTAAGCCAATATAATATAATTTTATACTGTACAAGTATTTATTTACGTTTTGCCATCGTAGTTGCCATTCATTCAGAATAGTGGATTTTAAATGTTCGATAGTCGGATGGCTTAACTACCTTAATATCAACTACTTCTAGACAAGAATCGTGTGCAGTATTATCTTCTTTTTCACTCCCAGCTATTCCAACATGGCTTGGGACGTGAAATAATATAATTTTATAGCCCTTCCAGATGCTCATGTCTTCCTTGTAGTTCACCCAATAGAATCGTTCTCGCAGCTTCCTCCCAAGTTGGTAGTTGCTATTCATTCAGAATAGTGGATTTTAAATATATTTGGTAGTCGGATGGTTTAACTATCATAACTATAACTACTTTTAATAATTCTTTTTTCTCAATTCTTTGCACTATAATTTGCATCCCATGTATTGTAATATTTTCCTTTGAATTTCGTTTCCTATTGTTCCATGGCTTGAGGCGTAATGTTATAGCCCTTCCAGATCCTCATGTATATGTCCCTTTTCTTGTAGTCCACCCAATAGAACCTTTCTCTTAGCTTCCTCTCAAGTTGGTTCATTAAGAATAGTGGATTTTAAATATGTTTTGTATTCGGATGGTTTAACTACTGTAACATCATAAATAAATTGTATACCAACACATAATGGCCAAACTTCAACAGACTTTAATATTCATAAGCCTCATCAGAAGAAAATATTTTTTGATCCAAAGTTTCTTTTTCATTATTAGAATAAATTACCTGCAATTTGTTAATTCATTACAACATTGAATAAAAGATGCAAAGTGTTTATACATACTATAATAGATAAATCTTCATTTTAAATTATGTGATAGATCTGCTTGCTTGTAGGATCTAGACTCATAAACTCAATAATTTCTTTTATTGATATAACCAATAAAGTGGTAATGATGAAATTTTGTTTTTGATTTGAGCAGTAGGGTCCATTATTTCCATTATTTGATGCTGTTATTGCTCTACAAAATGTTGATCTTTATCAAAGGGATGTTTATGTGTATAATATTATTATTTATGTGTATAATAATACTGTATGATCGAAAAAACACGGCGTCCAGTGGGCTTGAAATGAACATCTCGATGACATTCTCCATATCATTTTACATATAAAATGACAGCAATCTTCATTTCATAGGCATCGCTGACGCCGTTTTTTATTCGATCGATCAAATTGTACTTACGTGTGTAATATTCATTTAATGGTTCCTGTTTTAGTTGCTGGTGTTCATATTTTGGTTTTTTATTGTGTTGTTGCTCTACAAAATGTTAATATTTATGTGTATAACATTACTCTTTCTGTGTATAATAATACCGTATGATCGAATAAAAACGGCGTCAGCGATGGCTATGAAATGAAGATCGCTGTCATTTTATATGTAATTTATATAGGAAATGCCATCGATCGTCATTTCCAAGCCAACTGGACGCCGTTTTTATTCGATCATACGGTACTTATGTGTATAATATTCATTTAATGGTGCCCTTCTTGCTTGTTGCTGTTGTTGCAATTCAGAATTTAAATTAACCTGAGGCACTAGGTAGAGCTTCATCCTCCAATATTTTCCTATGTAAATACTGAAGTGGACAGTATTTCTGATGACAATTTTATCACAAACTTTAACATCCTGTTCTTTAAAATGAAACTGCCATACCTTATCTGTAGATTTCAAAGCAATATCTAAATGTTTTTGACCATCACTGTAATCTAATTCTTGTCTGAAAATCAATACCTAATATTATCCTGATGATTTTGATTTTTGATAGATTATTAAAATACAGCACTTACAGTTAACTATATTTCTTGAAAGTACCTACAATTTTATGTATTTCCTACTTTTACTTGTTTAAAAAAATGCCAACAATTTGTACATATCTGTCAAACTTTAAAAATCATTAAAAATAAATTTTATTTAGGTTGTAACTTTATAAAAGGATTGTAAAATATACTTTGTAACATGTATGTCAATAATCTTACGAAAAATGTTTACTACACTTTTGATTGACTCTAATTTTTACATATAATACAAATAATACAATACTGAATTATATTATGTATTTTACATACCGTAGGCTTTGCCTTTGCTCTTTATTTTTTCCATCAGCTATTCAATCAACTTCGCACACACACACTTTAACCATTGTTAAATAATAAATAAAGCACAAAATATTGATAAACAATAATTATTTTATATTCAAAAACTCTGTCTGAAAACTAAAAACAAAATTTTTTTGGGTAATGTTTGGTTATATTTATTTTTATTCTCTTATCTATGGTTACTTTTCATTTTTTAGAATCATGCGTTTTTAGCGCCACTGTGGTTATTTGGCGAACCCTTATTCTTCCCATTTTGTGACCACTTTTTCAATAAAAGTCCCGTAAGAGTTGTTTCTCCTTACCTCTACACTCCATACTTCCAATCAATATTAGTTTGACGCGTGGTTTGACGATATTATGGTAGATGTCCCTGTCATCGTAATCGAACGCCGAAAGATCTGTCAAAGTCAAAAACATCTTGTGTCTGTTGTGTCATTCGTGTCTGAAAAATAGGTGCGTTAGAGAGTCGCTCCGAACTCAAATTCGAATTAATAACTAACGATATATTTAAAGATTAAAAACTATGAGATTGAAGTGAAATAGTTTCGAGATATGACGGATTTCGAGCCATCGGATTCATATTACAACGGACTAAACGATTTGCGATAAAAGTTTGTGTGTGTTTTTTTCAAAGTGCGACGTTATAAAGTTGTTTATGGTGTCCTCAAAATTATGGAAATATCATGGAAATGGCTGAGCCTCTGCCTGGGTCTTGTACTCGTGGGATTATGCAACGGATTTCCGATCAACTTGGAAGATACAAATGCTGGTGAGTCATCAACTAGCCAAGTTTTTTCACCCACTTGTTATTACTCTCACTTTCGTTGCATATTCTTGAGTACCTAAAGTAAAAAACACGTTACTATAATATTTTTCATTTCCTATAATAGTAAAAACATACTAGAGTCATATCATAGTTTATAACGCATTTTAAGTTGAACTATATGGATATTTTGTAATATTAGAACAAGCAGGAAGACTGATTTGCAATGTAACTTTATTTAGACACACTTTTATGTTTAAGAACAAACCAAGGATGAATAATTTCTGTTAGTAACTATCGTGTGTCTTGCGTTACCTTGTATGCATATGCTGCTTTTTAAATATTTGTCTTATGATTAATCAAATATACATATTATAGGTAGGTACCTACTAGTTGTTGAGTGATAACTACCTATATTATAAATAGGGAAATAAGAGAATTCTATTTCTTAACTTCTCTGCGAAGTATTTTAATAGTTCTACCTAACAGGATCTACACATATTTAATGTTGTAGTAATAATTAGGTGTATTGATATGCACCATGAATTTCTAAAATCAGTAAGATTAGCCAATAAACAGAGGTCATGATGCACCAACATGATTTTCCACGTTTTTCCAAACAATAAAGGATTAATTTTTAACAGTTTTAGCTGTGGAATCTATTAATCTGATTTGTTTTCTGACTGATATCGAAAATGTGGTCTCCCATTGAATTCCATCCATGCTATACATAACATACCTACCTATACCCTCGGGTTTACCAGTATAGGTAATTTAGTTTTATTTCCAAATATTTTAATATAGTAACGGAATTGTTCTTTTATTGCTATTACCTAGTTATGATTCTTTGAATAAAAAGTTACATTCCAATACCTACCTACCGGCAATTATAAAGCAATGACAAATTTATGTTAATTTTTATTGAGAATCCGTATACTACCTATAATAGTATCGAATTTTTTTAAGTAAATTAACTTTTACGGTATAGAGATCTTTCAAGTCATTTTTATATATTGTTTTTTTTTTAATCTAACCCAGAATTGAACCTACCTAGCAAGGTCATATCTAACGAATTTCGTTAGATTTGATTTTGCAAATTCTTATGTTAATTTAGATAAGGAACGTTTAGAATAACGTTATTCAAATTCAACAGATAATTTTAATATAGTATAAATAATTTAAATACCATTTGGTTTAGAAATATATTTTTTTTTTAATTCCATAAAACGTTTTAAGTTTTAAGATCAGTCAATAAATTGGAGTTGCCCTGATTGACCTTTCTGAATAAATAATCACAGAATAAATTATATGAATTACGAGCAAATTATTGACATAAACATACATAGTATAAGGTACCTATGAGGTATGTTTGTTAATAAATATGCAGTACCCACTGCTTTGTTTGAACTCAATCTTTTTATTATTCACAATGCTTTTTTTGTTTTTGTTGATAGTTAAAGCTTAAACTCTTTTTATAAAACTTTCTGATTTTTTAAAAATATTTATTACCTAATAGGTAGGATCGTAGGATCTCGGGTAGGATCAAGTTTGTATTTTTCCTTCCGTTGGTCGCGCACGGTCTCCAGACTCCTGGAGACCCGGTCATTATAAACGATAATTTAAGGATAATATATAATTTCCTAACAACCGGAGATTCTACCAAAGCAGACTTCTACTTTCCTCAGCACTTTCGGTAATACCGCACTTTCCTCTACAGACCCGGTTTATATTGAAGCGACCAACGGAATGTTAAATACAAAAATTAACTGTTTTCAGAAGACTATAAAATTTAAAATATTGTTGTTTAGATTTTTAAATAACTTATCACTCATACACCTATTTTTGTACTTCATATTGTTTATTGAACGATCGCAGACAAAGTTTTTATGTTTGCCATCTTTATGACCATGTGACTCATTTTAATTAGATCATAATTTGTAATGAGTAATGCCGGTCATGACGGTTCGGACATAACATGTTTGTTTGGAGATTTATTACGCATCCGATAATTTTGAAAGAAAATATTTACAGGGTATTCGCAGATAGATTACTAAAAGGAGACATAAATGACATAATAGGCTATTTATGTAAATAGTTAATGTTTTTCTTGATAAGTTAAGTAAGTAGTCTTCTGCTAGTGTAAACGTAAATTGTAAGTTAATGAGGAAAGTATTGTAGTATTTTAAATAAAAGTATTTTGTCTGCAAGCCAACAACAGTTACAAATTTTGAAATAAAGAAGAGTAATTCCGTTACTTATAAGTCTGGAAAATACCGTGACGTGGTGATACTGACCACACATCTTGCCCCAGCTTTGTCAGCCAACTGTTATCTTCATACCTGTTATTTTTTGGCAACAGATTATTGTTGCGAACTTTGAGAATTTCTTATAGAAAGACGTTGTTAAGAAATAACAACTATTGAACTGTTAAGAGCGTGGTAGAATTTCGTGGCACTGCGATCCCAACTTTACATCTCGAGAGCATCGATGTTAGAGCACTGTTATTTTCATACCTGTTATTTTCATACCGGTTATTTTTATACCTGCTATTTTTTGGAAATAACAACAACTATTGAACTCTTAAGAGCTTGGTAGAGTTTCTTGACATTGCGACTCTATTACATCTCGCGAGTATCAATGCCAAAGCACTGATATTTTCATAATTGTATTTTTTTTTGGAAAATAAGAACTGTTGGGAACTCTTATATAGAATAACAGTTCTAAAATTATATTTTTTAGAGTAACAACCCTTCTCTGACTCTGAAGTTATAAGATCTAGTTTTATGTTTACGAACTGGTACAAGAAAATAGAATTTAATTCATTTAAAATATATTTTATTAAAATAAAATTCATGTTTTATTATGATTTCGTTTTAATAAGAGAAAGAGAGGTTTCTTTATGCAATATCCGTTTAAAATCTCCGAACAATAGTATGAAATAAGAGTCGGTATAGCAGAAAAGGCAAATTAAATGTTAATTTACTTTATTATTCAAGTTGAGGACAATGGTCGAGTTTAGCGACGAATAGGATGAACATGTTAAAAGTCGGTAAATTTAGAAGTGCTCCTAACATAATTTAGTTTACATTCTATTTTTATATTGACCATTGTTGAAATCAAAGAGAAATGATGCATGCTTTAGTACCTTGAGATAAATGAAATGAATTGACCAAATTTGAAATTAAATCTGCATTTTGTTAGGTTAAAAATGCGATTTTCATTGAAATAAAATGTCAAAACCACTAAATAGTCGGAATCAGCAACTTGTCTCGTCTCTACTGAATTATTTTGTTCTTATTACTGGGTTAGAGAGGTAAAGATTGATATTGTTGCTACAATTTTGCAGCTTTTATTGAAAATGCACAGATCTTTAAGCGGGTTCCAGTTGCGCTCAATAACAGTTTACGGACTGTGAGTAAAATCTCACAAAAAGCGTAGACCATTAATGTACCTATTCTCTGGCGAATACTAATGTTTTGTTACTTAGGGTTACCAACTTTCTAAATAAAAAACTGTGTGTGCACTGTGCACTATATGCCTATATTTGACGTGAAACTTCTTAGTAAAAGCAATGTAAAAGCTATTAAATTGAAGGATTTGAAGAATATATATTTTTTATGAATAATTTTTAAAAGCTTCAAAAAATTAGAGTTAATATAAAACCGTAGACTATCCTGTGGCAGCACTGCCGTTACCATTTAGATCGGCTTTTCCCTCTCGCTAGCTCCCTAGATTCTTAAGCGGCAATATAGATACATTATCTGTAAAAATTTCAACTGTCTAGCTGTAACGGTTCATAAAATAGACCTTTGTGACAGACGATCGGACAGCGAAGTCTTAGTAATAGGGTTTCCGTTTTTACCCTTTGGGTACGGAACCCTAAAAAGTAACTGTGGTAATATTGCGGTGTGCATTCGTCAAATATTTTGATGGCGCCAATTTTTATTGATTTTACTATATTACATATTAGTGTTTTATCTATAAATTAATTGTATTGGTGCTCTTACTGCTTCTATTATTAACCTTAAGTTAGCATTATTACAGTTGAGGGTTGGAACCTTTGGTGTTAAACAGTAAAATAAAAACACTAAATCACCACAATACACCAAAACAGTTTATAATCATCTGCTGATGATGCTAACATGGTTAGCGAAACGCGCGTCCAGTGTAAAAGTAAAAGTGTTTTGGTGTATTGTGGTGATTTAGTGTTTGTATTTTGCTTAAGTTAGCAGTCGATCTTTCTATTTCAACATGTTTACTTATTTTTTAATCAGACCAATAGCGGTGTTAACAATTTATGTAATTCTTCTGCTCATGTTTACATTTAATGTTTACTTTTGTTTCAGAACATACGCAATTTCTGACAGGTTTAGTGGCCATTCTACTGACAGTCTGCAGTATCGTATTTTTGGCTGGTTGTCTATGTTGTCATAGAAGAAATGGATTTAAGGTAAGTTTCTCCCTATTTGTTTATAATTGATTTAGAGATTTTAAATCAATTAATTTTTTGCTGTACCTACTATTTTTTGCTAATAAGATTTTTCTCAAAAAAAAACTAATTCTTTACTAAATAATGTTTATGTACATATTCGGTAGTAGGAAGTAATTGCTTACCTGAATGGTGTTATGTGAAAGTTTATAATTGTATTTCTAATTTAAAAGTAATATACCGGAATGTTAGATTTATTGTGCAGATAAGACTGATTTTACTCACCTTTATCAACATGCATTATGCATGTATCTATACTATCTTTTCCGCATTCTTCACTGTATGCCATATGGTCGAAAAAAATGATGAAGTTGGTTTAGAAACAGGTCTATTTAATAAAAAATATTGGGACATTTATTCTTTTCCAACTTTGGCTGTTACGTCACAGATTGTCACTCTTGTCTATGTTAAAGCCAGGCCTACACGCTTCCTATACGATGCTTCCAACGTTGGTTTCACCGTTGGACGCATCATTTGCCGTAGGCTTTGACAACGTTGCCATTCACAAGTGTGTCTCCTACACGATGTGGCAAATGTTCATGTCCAACGTTGGAAAGTGTTTGACACATAAAGTGGGACTCACTCGTGTTCTTGGCAAACAATTTGTTTTTGGCCTATACTTGCCATGTTGTGTGAGTGGTTTATTTGTGCAATTATCTATCACTCGTCGCGCCGCGTTAGCGCCAAGCTTGCTGTTGTTGACAAATGAAAAAAAAATGTTTAAAAAGATGGTATACTTGCTCAGGACGCAAATATTGGTGGATTTGCTAAGTACACGAGTCGTCTGAAGCCGGTCCCAGACACTACGTGCATTTGGCGAATATTCGGTATTCGAGCTTATTCGCGTAGCGTGTGGGAGGTTACCTTCGACGAAGATTCGTACTTCGTCATTTTCCCGGCGGTCGTCGGTAAACTGGCACGAATCAAAGGAGCTCGTAGTGCGGCTTAGTCAACTTCGGAATTACTCCCAGACGCTACGGCTATTTGTTTACGTGTTTTTTTGGTTTAGCGGCGCGCTCCCCTACGCTTTGCCTACGCGTTGCTCTACTACGGGAAATATTTGTCATTGGACGCATTTTTACAAATAACGTAGCGTGTGGGAAGGTGGCCGAAGCCGCAGTACATAATTCGAATGTTCGCACATTCGCCAAATGCACGTAGTGTTTGGGACCGGCTCGAAGGTCGATTTATAAACTCTACAGTTGGCTTTGGATTTGCCGTCGACTGTTCGTAGCGCCGCAAAATCGCATTTATAAACTCGACGGTTGACAGTTGGCTTTGGCCGTTTTGGGCAGATCTAACCTTACATTTTTGTTTACTTTTTACTTAAGAGTAGCAGAGTCTATAGTGCGTTTTTAGAGACGAAAGTGTTTAAAGTTTTGGTTTTTTGTTCGAGATTTTTAATTATGGATTTGGAAACTAATGGTCTTGATGAAATTACCCTATTAGGGTTATTGGGAGTGACCATAAATTTGGAATTAGCATACTTCAAAACTAGATGTAAACAAAGCAACACGTGATCGCTCTTTACTATTCTATTGGCTGTAACGTCATTGCTACGTGGTGCTACGGACGGCGAACCGCCGCGAACAGTAAAAAGTTAAACATAATCAAGTCCGACGGCAACCGGGCGCCAAAGCCAACGCCAACCGTGTTTATAAATGCTCTTAAGTAGGATTTATAAACTCACAGTTGGATTTGGCTTTGGCGTTGGCGCCGCCGCCCAATTCTTAAAACTGTATATTACCATAAGAGCATTTATAAACACGGTTGGCGTTGGCTTTGGCGCCCGGTTGCCGTCGGACTTGAATTATGTTTCTTTTTTTTTGACAATCTTTTTACGGGTACCAATTTATTGAAATACCTAAGAGATCATGGGTATCATGGTACCGGCACAGTGCGAGAAAATAGACTTCCTAAAGGATGTCCCCTAATAGGAAAAAAAACATTTGAGAAACAACATAGAGGCACTTCTGAGTCAGCTCTTGATAAGTGTAACGGAATTTTAGTTGTTCGCTGGGTCGATAATGGTGTTGTCACCCTAGCTTTAACATGGTTTGGTTTGAAGTCAATGGGAACCGTTCGTCGCTATTCAAGTGCCGAAAAACGAATAATACAAGTTTCTCGGCCAAGTGTTATTGATATGTACAATTCTCAGATGGGGGGAACGGACCTTATGGACTAAAACATATCAAGGTACCGCATTGGTGTAAGAGGAAAAAAGTGGTGGTGGTGTTTGTTTACATGGATGCTGGATGCATCTATGCGGAATGCTTGGCAAATTCACAAGAAAACCAAAGGAACTCTACCACAACTGAAGTTCAGAAGAGAAGTTGTCAAATATTATTTGACAACGTTTGGTACGCAGCCAAAAGGTTAACTTTAACTTTTTACCGTTCGCGGCGGTTCGCCGTCCGTAGCACCACGTAGCAATGACGTTACAGCCAATAGAATAGTAAAGAGCGATCACGTGTTGCTTTGTTTACATCTAGTTTTGAAGTATGCTAATTCCAAATTATGGTCACTTCCAATAACCCTAATAGGGTAATTTCATCAAGACCATTACTTTCCAAATCCATAATTAAAAATCTCGAACAAAAAACCAAAACTTTAAACACTTTCGTCTCTAAAAACGCACTATAGACTCTGCTACTCTTAAGTAAAAAGTAAACAAAAATGTAAGGTTAGATCTGCCCAAAACGGCCAAAGCCAACTGTCAACCGTCGAGTTTATAAATGCGATTTTGCGGGGCTACGAACAGTCGACGGCAAATCCCAGGTGGATGACACTTCTTATGGGAGAACTGGCAATGGTTGAAAACTTGACTACAAGCGATTTTCTAGGAATCTTCCTTACCGATAAATTATTGACAAGAGTGACAGATAAAGCCTTGACGTTCTTTCAGTATTCCAGTTCTTCTCTTTTTCTTTCTAAAGTGTGCGTTGAAAGGAGACAAAAACAATTTTTGGTGACCCATAATTTGTTTTTCGAACACCACTTTTCTCCTTGTCGGGTCGTTGACGTTGACTTGTCGCCATTTTATTTCTTTTGTTTACACGCTGCATTTTGCTTTGCAAATTTAATACATAAATTATTTAGGCAAATATATAGGTTTTTAATAAAACTCCTCGGACTAACGTGTAGGTAAGTGTTGATAATTTTTTTTTCATCTTAACATGCTCATTGTCGTTCTCCTGATTTTAGGTGACAGAAAAGGATCATCAAATCAAATTGAATTTTATATTTTCCTTCCTATTTATCCTTCCTAAATATCAACGAGATGAGCCATCGGAAGAAAGGGACCATAGTACAAAACAGAAAGGTGATCTTTTTTCTTTCCACTTCGGATATTGAAATTATTATATACTGTAGTCGTGTTCGGCATTATGCTCTGAGAAATATAGATAAACAAAGAACAACAGATATAAAGCATCCCAGAGGAAAAGAGAGGCAATACCTGTATGTACTCTCTCTGATATTTGTGAAAGTTACAGCAAAGTATTGTCAAGAAAAATGGCGCATCCGCCAGAAATTAAAAATGTATTACTGGTTGCCTGCACAACCGCAACGTATCCGCCAGAAATTAAAAGACTTTTTCAGGCGCCATCTTTTAGTCAAGTCGAGAAGTAAGGGAATCAGACAATGGAATTGTCTGGTATGAAGAAGTACGCTTTCCGAGAATTGGGGAAATTTCGAGAAGCAGTCAATAGAGTATATAAGCCGGAGCCATCGACCACTGAGACAGTTTTTTGAAATTTGAATATACCGCGTGGAAATTGAAAATCGGACAATTTGGTGAAGGAATCTTATAAATAGTTAGTTGTTGTGTGTTATAAGTTAGTAATTGTGTATAAAGTAAGAAAAATAAATTCGTTAAGTATTTTATCGTGAGTTTAAATTAGTGGACCCACGGAATCCGTAACAATTGGTGTCAGAAGTGGGATTCAAGAGGATTTTAAGAAGAAATTAAGTGGATTGGAAGATTTTTAGACCGAATCAAGAGTATTTTTATGGTTGGTACAAGGGAGCAATCGAGGAAAATGGAGGAAGTAAGCAAATTATTGGGCGATTTTATGGAGAATATGCGAAGAGAAAGCAGAAGAACAAGAAAAACTGCAGAAAATGCTTATGGAAAATCAAGAAATTAGACAAAGAACGGTTGGAGAAAATTGTAGAAAACCTAGAAGTGCGTCGCCAGAAGAAAAAAAGAGAACAGGACCGGCTTGAGAAAATTTTCGGAGATTTGAAAGTTCAACGACAACAAGAAAAACAAGAAGAACAGGACCGGCTTGAAAATTTTCGAAGATTTAAAATTCAACGACAACAAGACAAACAAGAAGAACAGGACCGGCTTGAGAAAATTTTCGAAGATTTAAAAAATACAACGACAACAAGACAAACAAGAAGAACAGGACCGGCTTGAGAAAATATTAGGAAATTTGGAAATTCGTGTGGAGGAGCGACGTCACGGGGAAGAACAAGAAGATCAGGACCGTCTTAAGAAAACTTTGGAAAATCAGAATTTCGACTACAGAAGAATTTTGAAGACCTGGAAAAACGACATGAGAACCATTTCCATGAAGTCGTAGAAGATCTGGAAGAACGCCTTCAGCAGAAAATGGAAAAATTGGAGATGGACCTACAGAAGACCAAGGTACAAATGGGACACCTGGCGTTCATGGAACTGCGAACCTCAAGGCCCCGACCTACGATGGACAAACCACCTGGACGATGTACCACCGCCAGTTTGAAGCAGCGGCTGCTGCCAATGGATGGACTGACCAAGAGAAAGCAGCAGCACTTGTCATCGCGCTGCGTGGCCCGGCCCTGGAACTGTTGCAAACTATTCCTGCAGCCCAACAGCAGGAATACCAAACTTTGGTCGCTGCACTGGACAGAAGATATGGCGACCAACATCGACGCCAACTTTACCAGGCCCAGATCAAGACACGCCTGCAGAGGTCCGGAGAGAGTCTGCAGGAATTTGAAAACTGAACTTACGTCGGCTGGTACACCTAGCGTATCCTGAAGCACCGGAAGGATTTAGGGAGAACTCGCTGCTCAGTGCTTTATCAGCGGACTGAGGGACAGCGAATTACAGAGGGCGCTGCAAATATCCCGATTTTTCTACCAGCAGCGAAGCACTGGTCAGGGCGCTGGAAATCGAAGCTGCATTTAGCGCCATCCCTAGACCGAAGATAAGATCGGTAACGGTTGAGGAACAGCCGGAAGTTCTCACATACGTTTGGAGGAGATGTTTAGTAAACTATGCTTGAGTTACTAGTGAACAAAGAGTAGCAACAACACAGACAGACAGAGAGCTATAGAGATCACAGGACATAAGTTGCTATAGATGTGGCAGGAATGGCCACATCAAACGGGATGCCGCGTCAAATGCGATTCCGTTTACCATCGAGAGAACATAGGCACCAGAAATCAACACTAATGAGCGAGTATTGGCTGAAGAAAACAGAGCCCCTAGGATGTTTTCCGTTAGAGTCTAGGAAAAAACCGCTGACAGTTTGGTGATCAACAGGAAGGTCAATGGTAGAAGAATTCGAATGACTGTGGACACAGGCGCTATGGTATCGTTGGTGCGGACTAACTCAGTGCAAGGATTGAAGATGATGCCTCTTAGAAGAAAGAGTGTATTTACGTACAGTTACGGGGGAAGTGGCCGTTGTACGGGAGAGGCTTTCATAGAACTGGAGTTAGGGAATTTGAAGTTTCGGCATAGCATTTTAGTGGCAGACATTGAAGATGATTTTATCATGGGTATGGATGTGATCAGTCAACATGGTTTTTCGTTCGATCACCATAGAAACATCCTGAAAATCGGAAATGAGAATTTTCTGTATCTAAAGAGAAGAGACCAGGAAATATGGAAGAAAGATCATCGAAAATTGTGATGATACCTGGTGATACCAAAGAAGACTGTGTTCGGGGAAACTAGAAAAAACCGCTGGGTGCCGTGTAGGACGGGTACAAATTATCGACAACGACCTAGATCGACGACGAGCTACCTTGGACAAGAAAATGAAACATCGTGAAAGCACTATCAGAGTAAGGAATTTTAAATTGAGAACTGACAAACAATGGACGACGATACAATTGAGGAAAGATCAAATGAAAGATCCAGACATCGGAGCAATACTACGGCTCAAGGAAGGTAACGGCGAGAGACCACCGTGGCAGGATATTGCGGACAGAGGGCTCGTTTTCAAAGCTCTCTGGGCTCAGTGGAATTCACTGGTTATTGAGAATGGATTGTTAAAGCGCACGTGGGAAAGTGCGGATGGCAGCACAGTAACAACTCAGTTACTGGTACCAAGGAAGAAAGTTACCCAGGTATTGGAAGAAATTCACGGTGGTAAAACTGGAGCCCATCTTGGGGTAAACAAGACCTTGAGCAAGCTGAGAGATCGCTTTTACTGGGTGGATTATTGCGAAGATGTCAAGAAATGGTGTCGACAATGTAAAATTTGTGCAGCCAGCCAAGGACCAAGCACTCGATCTAGGGGAAAAATGAAACAATATAACGTTGGACTGCCATTCGAAAGAATCGCTGTTGACATTGCAGGCCCATTCCCTGAAACGCACAAGGGCAACAAGTACGTTTTAGTGGCGATGGATTATTTCAGTAAATGGCCAGAAGTTTTTGCCATTCCAAACCAAGAAGCATCGACTGTAGCTGAAGTATTAGTCAATAATGTCTTCAGTAGATTTGGAATTCCCTTAGAGCTTCACACTGACCAAGGAAGGAACTTCGAGTCAAGACTGTTCCAGAAGATGTGTGATCTGCTTGGTATTCACAAGACTAGGACAACAGCTTTACATCCGCAGTCTGATGGGATGGTCGAAAGATTCAATAAGACCATTGAAGAACACCTCTCGAAAATGGTGGCCGAACATCAAAGAGATTGGGATCAACACATACCGCTGTTCCTAATGGCGTATAGAAGTGCAGTTCACAACACCACCGGACTTTCACCATCGAAGATTTTATTTGGTCGAGAATTACGGTTGCCTTGTGACTTGGTGTTCGGATCACCAGACGACGGCACCACAAATGTAGAGGACTACGCGGATGAACTGAAGGAAAGGTTAATGGAAATTCATAAGGCCGTAAGAAGTAAGATTACGCTAGCCAGTGACCGGATGAAAGCTCGTTACGACCTCAGAGCCAATTCTACGGGATTTCAACAGGACGATATGGTATGGTTATATAACCCACAGCGCAAGAAAGGGAGGTCCCCAAAGTTAACTCCAGCATGGGAAGGTCCTTATACAGTCATCAAGAGGATAAATGATGTTGTGTACCGGATTCAACGCAGCCCTAGAAGTAAGATGAAAGTAGTTCATCTGGATCGATTGAAGAGATACCAGACAGGAAACCTTGATCAGGACGATCAAATTTGAGAAGGGGCAATGTCAAGAAAAATGGCGCATCCGCCAGAAATTAAAAATGTATTACTGGTTGCCTGCACAACCGCAACGTATCCGCCAGAAATTAAAAGACTTTTTCAGGCGCCATCTTTTAGTCAAGTCGAAGAAGTAAGGGAATCAGACAATAGAATTGTCTGGTATGAAAGAAGTACGCTTTCCGAGAAAGTGGGGAAATTTCGAGAAGCAGTCAATAGAGTATATAAGCCGGAGCCATCGACAACTGAGACAGTTTTTGAAATTTGAATATACCGCGTGGAAATTGAAAATCGGACAATTTGGTGAAGGAATCTTATAAATAGTTAGTTTGTTGTGTGTTATAAGTTAGTAATTGTGTATAAAGTGAGAAAATAAATTCGTTAAGTATTTTATCGTGAGTTTAAATTAGTGGACCCACGGAATCCGTAACAGTATTGTTGTAAATGTCATCTTTTTGATCGACATGAAAACTTCGAGCAAAAAGATGACACTTTCAACAATACCCTGACAGATATCAGAGACGATACAGGTTTTTTCTCTCTTTTACCCTGGAATACTTTTAATTTCTTATTCTTTGTTTATCTAGATTTCTCAGCGCACTATGAACGAACTCAGCTTGTATGTTTGAAATAATCGTCCAGTTGGCTTAAAAATGATGATCGAAGACATTTCCCATATAATTTTAGTTTTAAAATTATGATATATCTTTTATTTCTAAGCCATCTATGACGCCATATTTTTCAGTTTTGTTATAATTAATTTTGTCTCTTGATCTACTTGTAACATTATTCTTTTAATTTTATTAATTTATTGTGGTGAAAGTAATTTCTGTTGTATATTTGATATTGATATTAAACATATTTTTAAAAAAAGGTGTATTTTTTGTGTTTTTGTGTATGTCATAATTAAAAATAAATGAAGAAATAAAATTTTTTATTTTTTTAAACTTCCCGCCATGCGTGACAATTTAGTCCGTAGTTCCTACAAGCGAAATTGGGGGCGCTAGTAGCAGTAGACTTGTCAACAGTGTTAAATTTAAACGTCAATTTCACTTTCCAATATTTAGCAAGGCGCTCGCACTTCTTCTTGTGTATGTGTTTTGTGGCAAATCCAACGCCAACGCCAAATCCAAAGCCAACTGTAGAGTTTATAAATCGACCTTTATGGTAATATACAGTTTTAAGAATTGGGCGGCGGCGCCAACGCCAAAGCCAAATCCAACTGTGAGTTTATAAATCCTATTTGAGACTCGCTTAAACAAGAATGCACGCGAATGCTGTTGCTATACGTAGCATGGTCAGAGCGCGCGTTGTGCCATTCTCGAGCGTGCGTAATCCTTTTCCATCAGGTGTCGATATACACTGTTTTTTTTTTCTCAGGTAAGATTTCGACAGACGATGACAGAAAAAAAGCAGATGATGTCCATACCAATCCATTTATTTCACTAAAAAAAGTTTCTAATATTTTTTAAGTTAACTATGGATGGGTTTATATATAAATCCGTCATGCGCCATCTCTTGTTGTTTTTAATAGTTTTATTGGTTTATTTCAAAAATAACAGATCATATTTCAATATTATTGGTTTGACGGAAAGTTGAACGACAAACGAACGCCGATGCATGTGAACTCGTCTTAAGATTTTTGTGAGTTGTCAAACTCTTGCCAATTTATAGGTTATAATTTTGTGACAAATTATGTCAAATAAAAATGATAAATATTATGCATTTTGCATTTTGGACTCTGTTATTACGTGTGTTTCGTGTTTTTTGAAATTAAGTGGAGGAAAACTCGCGGGAAAATTAAGTGTTGACCCAGACCATAGTTAACAGTTAATATTCGGTGCACAGAGACCGCCAGAGACACAGTTTGCCAGATATTATGGCCAGAGAGATGTATTAGCCACAAATAAAGTTTGTATACTATCTTGTATACATACATATGATACCAAAAACTGGAGTGTCTGTAAAATAGCAGCACACGATAGGTAAATAATAATCATATTGAATAATTATATTATATTGATAAATATAACAATAAATGCAGGAAGTTGCTTGAGCTTGAAAGCCGGAAGTCTTTTTTATAGCTTTTTTGGTATGTGGTGTCTTTTTAATAAACCCTTGCTTGTTTTGTATATTAACACATACTGTAATTGTTTTTAATAAAATAACTCGATTAGATTTTCTCAATTTTATACAGTTTTTTTCACAATATTTTGAAGTAATCACTTGTCACTCAAATTTTAAATATATTCATTTTCTGCTATGCATTCCAATTGTACCAACTTAATTTTTTGTAAAATAAAATAAACTAATTTGAAAATAAAATGACAGACACATCTATCACTGTCAAGGATCTTGTCGTTGGACAGACTATACAACAAAGGGAAGGTACGATGTGCACAGTTTGGACGATTTTTGTTTTCGAAAAAAAACGCAGAATGACTTTGAATATTTTATTTCTAATACCTAGTGTATACCTAGTGTATATACAGGGTGATTTCTGTAAGTCGGTCATGCTTTCGAGGAATGATAGGGGACGTCGAAATATTAATTTTGATATAGCACACTATGGATCGGAAATGCCTCTTACGCAAGATACAGGGCGTTAAAGTTTTTGAAAAATTAAAGATATTCTTTAATAGTTTTTTAACAGTTGAAAGTATCGTTATAAAATTTTATTGTAGGAGTCTGCCTATCAGAGACACTTTAAATGTAAAAAGGAGATGTTTTAGTTTCACCCAGTGGCGTAGCTGTGATACGCATCGGCTAATATTTTCAAAAAAAATAGTACGCCACTGATAAAAATAAAAATTTTGGAGTTTTTTTATTTACTCGGTTTATTTCCAAGAAAAAATGTCTCTTGCAACTTTCTTCTATCTAACACCATTTTGTCACAATTTAAAAATAAATATTTTTTTAATGATAACCTTAAATATGCGAATTATTATAACTACCTTAAAACTACGAATTTTATTATTAACAATAAAAAAATTCTAGCTTAAATTTATAATTTTTAAAAAAAATATTTAGTGCTAATAGCAAAAAGTACTAAAGTTACCCAAGATGAAGGGACCTAACGAGGCACATGTGTTTCTGCCCTCTAGTTATAATAATTCGCTGTATTTAAGATTCTCATTAAAAAAATTATTTATTTTTAAATTGTGACAAAATGGTGTTAGATAGTAGAAAGTTGCAAGAGACATTTTTTCTTGGAAATAAACCGAGTAAATAAAAAAACTCTGAAATTTTTATTTTTATCAGTAGCGTAGTACTTTTTTTTTGAAAAAATTACCCGATGCGTATCACAGCTACGCAACTGGTTGAAACTAAAACCTCTTCTTTTTACATTTAAAGTGTCTTTGTTAGGTAGATTCCTATAATGAAATTTTATAACGATACCTTCAACTGTTAAAAAACTATTAAAGAATATCTTTAATTTTTCAAAAACTTTAACACCCTGTATCTTGCGTAAGAGGCGTTTCCGACCCATAGTGTGCTATATCAAAATTAATATTTCGACGTCCCCTATCATTCCTCGATGCATGACCGACTTACAGGAATCACCCTGTATAGTGTATATATATTAATGTTTGGGTTAGGTCAAAGTTTACAGAATAAAATATAAGTTCGGTCACTTAGCATCGGCACTTTGAAAATCGCGTATCAAAAGCCAGAAGCCGCCTCGTCCGATACGCCGGACTTCGATGAAAACAGGAGTGGAAGCCGGGGTAAATAGAACCCGCATTTTTACCGATCGCAATGTGCGACAAGGTGCAGGGGAACGTGGGGTATTTCAAAAATACCTAATAGTAAATCTACAAAAGAAAAAATATACTATCAGTTTATTGGTGTATTACATATAAATATTTAGACATGGCAAGATAAAAAAGATATAGCAAAAATAAAATAAATTTTAAAAACAAACACAAAAAATAAAGCTACACAATATCAACAGTAAATAATGTAAAAGTATATTACGTAACGAGTGTTTTGGAAAAAATAATATTACGCACGAGTGCAGTATTCCATGAGTGCGTAATATGGTTTTCCAACACGAATTACGTACACTATAAAATTCAAAGCTGAAACTATTAAATGTCAACAACTTTTGATGTTTAAATGGTATACTCGGTATTTTTTTACGTTATTCGATAGAAAATGATACTCCGAGTAGAAAGATATATCATATGTCAGCTTTTAACAGTTTCACATATGATTTATTTGAAAGTGTAACACGCGGTTTATAACGACAATTTGACTCGAAATACCAAATGTGTGGCATGAAATTATTCGTAAAGAAATACTTTTTCCAAATATACTAATGAGCCACGCTCTTTCCATTTGAAAAAATTTAAGATATGGTTAAAAATACCATTTGGGCATCTTTTAACCGGCCAAGACAAGGCATTGAAAACATTAGACGATCAAATCTATTTTTCCCAGGACTCCTTGATTAAAGTTTTGTTTTTAAAAGAGCTATGACAGTCAATATTGAAATTTTAAAAGATTTTTTTAAGCTAAAATGCCAAAAGGTGACATATGATATGTCATTCTATTCAGAGTGTCATTTTTTATCGAATAAAGTAGAAAAATGCCGAGGTTGCCGTTTAAAAATCAAAAGTTGTCGTCATTTTCGGTGAAACCGGAAGTGACCGAAAAGAATTAAAAACGTTAATCAATCCTAATTTAGGTCATATACTAACACACCAAATCTCGTTTTTTTATCTGAAAAAATAAAAAAGTTATAGGGGTAAGCCACTTTTGAGACACACCCAGTATATGATTTTTCGTGTAAAAATAAAGTGTTCTTGAATAATTCTAATTAGATATTTTAAATAATTTTTTTCCAGTGGCGAAAAACTCAATATTATTTTTAAGAAATAATAAAAATAATTATGCTTTTTTTATAATACACTAATAAATAATTAACTAAGGCTAATGTGATCAGTAACATTTTGCAATGAAAATTAAATAATCACTTGAAAAATAATTCCATATGCATGCGAGACCACTCTGTAATAACGCCAAAATCAGAGTAATACAATACGCCGAACGTGATCCGCCGTGTATGCTGGGCCCAAAGTCCACACACCAGTAATACACTGGGAAACACGTGCGTGAAGCGGCTTTTGATACCTGCCGCCGACACAAGTGACGGAACTTATATTTTATTCTGTAAACTTTGGTTAGGTTATGTTTTTGGTTGTTTTGTTGTGTGTTATTCTCGAGATTAACCGGGTAATGTCGACATTACCCGGACATCGGACCTTAACCGTAATCTTATATTTACTTAGTGTTCAAGTCTATGCCAACTGTTGTAAATTCTCTATCATTTGACTGAACTAATAATTTTATATCGATAGTTTGCGATGCATGAGCAAAAAGGAATTTCACAGAAAGGAGAAATTATTTTAATATGTACATGTTCGCGAGTGTTCTGTTTGGACGCGGCTTTTGATTGTACGATTATTTTGTCTTTTTATATACTAATCGCCATCATTACCCAAAAAATATCATACTTTCTTGTCTAATGTAAACGAATAGGAAAAGACAAACATCGTACAACACAGCTGAAAACTTACGGACTAATTCAGAGAATACCGGAAAATACGTTAAAATCAATATGGCGTCGAAAATGATGACGTAAATGCCAAGGATTGAAAAACAAACCGTATATCTTTTCCGCATTCTTCAGTATTATCACAGAATATCTAGCTACGCAACAGAAAAATACTCGAAATGTAAGAGCTAAAATTGCACAAATAGAATACTAGATGGCGCGACAATATCATAATCAGAATATAATTATAAATTTTGAACTTTCGGTTTTGGATCGACGGCTCGTCGACTGCCTTGTAGCTCGGCTAAATATGCACAGTTGCCATATTCAAAAAGACTTGAATTGGCATCCCATTCTTTTTACTGTGTATAGTGCAGTATGTGTTTCTTTCTATTCTTCTTCTTTTCTTGTCAGATACACTTATATTAATTATTCCTTCGGCTATTAAAATAGTTTTAAGTATATTATTACAAAACATATACATTTTTAATATACACTACCTTATAATGTTAACTAAGAAAATACCTTTAATTACCTTTAAAATTAATATAGGGCGATTGATAGTGATATTTATTAATGCTGGAACATTAGTAATGAAATATAAGTTTAATAATAATGGAAATAATTTATTAAAATGCAGTAGAAAAAATGTTAACTGACTAAAAAATACTATAATAACAAATTTATTCCGTTTGCCACGTTATTTATATAGACCTAGGTAGATTTTAAAAAGTGACACAGGTACAATTAATAATATATTAGTTCGGCATAAAAGTTGCTGTCACGACATCGAACAATAAGTTAAAATTCGTAAAATAAATTAAAATTATTAATTAAATAAATCTTTATAAAGAAACGCAAGTATTCCAAATTTGTGCCCAATCGAACTCCAGGAAATGATATCATAAAAGTGTACTATATTATGGTACCACTTGATATGCTTTAAGGTACCATAATATTGCAATGTCACCGAAGATCCGTAGTATACCAAATTTAAGAACAATCGAACGCCATGAAATGGTATCGTAATATGGTACTATATTACGGTACCACTTTATATACATCATAGTACAATCATATGACAATGTCACCGCAAATACGTAGTATCCCAAGCTTAAGCCCAATCGAACGCCATGTACGTAATATAGTACTATATTATGGTACCAGTTGATATGCTTCATGGTACCATAATAATGCAATGTCATCAAAAATACGCAAGTATATATCAAATATGAGCTCAATCGAACGCCAGGAAATGGTATTGAAATATGGTACTATATTAAGGTACCACTTTATATGCATCATAGTACCATCATATTACAATGTAACCGAAGATACGTATTATAGTATACCAAGTTTAAGCCCAATCGAATGCCAGGAAATGGTATCGTAATATGGTACCTCTTATTATGCTCCATGGTACCATAATATTACAATATCACCGAAGATAAGTAGTATCCCAAATTTAAGCCCAATCGAACGCCATGTACATAATATGGTACTATATTATAGTACCAGTTGATATGCTTCATGGTACCTATAATAATGCAATATCATCAAAAATACGCAAGTATATATCAAATATGAGCTCAATCGAACGTCAGGAAATGGTATTGAAATATGGTACTATTTTAAGGTACCACTTTATATGCATCATAGTACCATCATATTACAATGTATACCAAGTTTAAGCCCTATTGCTGCCATGTACCTAATATTGCTATGTCATCAAATATGGTACTATAGAAAGTACCACTTTATATGCTCCATGGTACCATGATATTACAATGTCACTGAAGATATAGTATATCAAGTTTAAGCCCAATCGAACGCCATGTATCGTAATATGCTGGAAAAGGACGATCGATGTTTCCCATATAAATTTCCCATATAAATTTATATATAAAATGACAGCGATATTCATTTCATAGCCATCGCTAACGCCGTTTTTTCCCAATTATACGATATGAACTTGGTATGAACACAATCGAACGTCAGGAAGTGGTATCATAATAGTAGAACAATACTTATTATATTGTCGCCGAATTACAATGAAAATTCAGGATTCAATTATACAATCAAACGTCAAGAATTGATTGTAATATAGCTCATAAGATTTAATTCCAACTAACATGGCAAATTGAAAAAAACAGCTCTGATCTATTTTAATAGGGGTAGGCTTTATCAGGAAGTATTAAGATATGAATTACACAATGGCAACACAGCACAAAATTCTTTTAAATTTTGTTTGTAGAAAACTGTTTTCTTTTAAATTTATTGCCCTCTATTATGTAGTAGCGAAACTACCGCATCAAAATATCTGATTTGGATACAGGCTTTAAAAGCCTGTCTCCTTTTGCTACCTACAATTTTATACATGTAACGAGGCTTCTGTTGCGTAGCTAGATATTCTGTGGTATTATTATCAAAATATTGATAAAGTCAGTTTAGAGACAGGTTTATCTATTAAAAAAAACATTGGGGTGCTATTCTGACTAGAAATAGAAATATGTCTGTTATTTGTATAATGTTAGTGTTATAATTCTTTTTCACATCTACAGATTTCTCAAATAAAAAGCTTTATTCTGAACGCACTTGCAGACATTTATTTTATTTATGGCGATGAATAATGTAATAAATGAATATTTAATTTATTTGTACTTATCATTTGGATTTAGTCCATGGTACGGTGTGTGGTATGTAGCCTGTCTGCGTTCTTCACTTATGACTTTTAAACTGCCCCGACAATTGAATCTGTACAGGGTGTGCCAAAATGTGCTATCATAAATAAATTCTTTGTATTATACGTTTCACGCTATGCTTCGGCAGTTTTGCTGTAAAACTGAATGATCCCGTTAGTCCTCTGTCCTAATTCACCTTAAGTAAAACAGTACATTTTTTTGTCTACACACAATGTTTTACTTGATACGTTTAGACTGAATAGGTAAAACGTTACGTGTAGACGGGGCTTTAAAGCATTCGTCTTCTTACGACTCTGTTTGAACAACATAAAAAAATTGTTTAGACAAAATCTTCGACGCGACGGCCATAAATAAACTCGACGTTTCTTGCAGCCTTCCCAACTTTATCAGATTAACGCCATCTATCTGCCCACTTCAATCTGAATGCGCCAAATCAAATTTCCGCATTGCCGTTTTCGACTAACTCTATGCCGTTTCTTTCTCACAGAAAACACTTTGCTGATTGATAAATAAACCGTAAAAACCCGAATAGAATTACTGGTTTTATGCTTCGTCTAATAGAATATAAAAACTGGTTATATCAAATAAGAAAATTGCACACCGAATACCTACCCACAGTCTAGATTTTTTATTTCAATTTCAGGAAAATCATAAATTACGATGACAACTAGTTTACCCAGAAAAAAAAATGTTCTCAATTTAAAATAATAAAATTGTTTTTAAATATTTATTTTTTGATCTTATCTCCTATTTATTTAAAGCCTCGTCTACACATAACGTTTTTTCTTAAGGTGCGTTCACACCGGAGCTTTAAAACTTAACAATGACGGGGGTTAAAACATTGAATACTGAAATTCAAATACAGTATAATAATAAAAAATATATAAATATAACAATCAAATAATTTCCCCGGAAGATGGATTGGAAATGGTGGAGCAGTATAATGGCCAGCGAGGTTCCTGGATCTGTCACCAAGAGGCGGGGGCACTACTTGACGTCATTTGTAAAAGTGAAATCAAACCTCAATATTTACAACCAAGAGTACAAAATGCATTCGGAAGTATAAGAAGATCTGTTGAAAGGGCTATACATAAAATTAAACGAAAAATAAATGTGTGCAATGGGGATGGTGGTAACCCTTTCGAACATCTAGAGCATTAGAAACTAGTTTGCTAAGTTGATATATTTATAATAACTACGATTAATATTATGCATATTATTAGATCGTGCATTGAGATTTCCAAATTCACAATAAAAAAAAGTTAAAAATAATATCTTTAAATTGCTGACATGCAGATATTATTTATTTGAATCTTTCAATTGACTCGATTTTCCTTATTCAATGTTAATTATTGCTCATCAATATTGTTGTGATGAATATAATCCAGGTTAAATAATTTAAAAATCTAGAGTCGGACTTGAAATTATTTTAAATAAAATTAATAGGTTTGTTGTTGTTAAAGTACTCAAAAGAAAAAAATATATAAAGTGCTGTATATCGTTGTACTCAGGAGACTGAATTCTTTCAAAACCTGAAATCAAAAATGCAGGTCCGTATTTAAAAAAAATAAGTTGGCCTATGTATCTCACAAATTATCAGCTAATTTGAAAATCTAAAAATACTATCAGATAGCCTTGATAAAGTGGCTATGCGAATGTGCAATTAGTTTTTGATTTCCTAAAAAGTAACGACAGGAAAAAATAAAATTTATTTTCAAAAAATCCGTTTTCCTTAAAAAACTCAGCAATAGTTGAAATTTGTGAAACTTTTTTGACAGCATGTTTGCGAACATCCCAACATGCAACTTTACCGCAATTTAACCATCTTCGTATCTATTATGGTTTTTGAGATACCAATACTCGTACCTCGAATTTGTAGCACCCTGTATAGTGAGAAAATAAATTCGTTAAATGTTTTATCGTGAGTTTAAATTAGTGGACCCACGGAATCCGTAACAATATCTATATCCTTTTTTTCCCTTTTATGACGCAAATTGGTTAATTCTTAGTCCGATAGAATATTATTTTATATCCCCTTGATTTTTTTAAGGTACAATTTACCGAAAATATACGCGATATAAGCCAAAACTCATTACGAAAAGTCCTTTTAAATCCTTTTAAACCATTTATACGATCCGGTAGTATTGAACCGAACAGAATCGTATGCGTCACACCTCTATTCAAACGCGTCTCTTTTTGCCAAAGGGCATTCATTGGCCGGATTCCAGACGAATTCATTTTGATGGACCCAAAAAAGGGACAAAAAGAGTGTTTTTATGACGGGACACGTTTGGATCGTAATGTTTGAAAAATTAGGTCGGGAACTGTTTTATAGGATTAAAGATGAACGTATTATGAAAGGTATTTTACTCTTTTCGAGCCCTTTATATAGGTTTTAAATTTCTGGGTTCGTATTTTTCATCAGACAAGTAAAAAGTGTTATTAATAGAGCATGTCATCCTTTTTGAGAAAGTATAGTTTTATATAAGTATATATTGTTTTAAATTATTTCTCGTTTATTTTAATATTGGTTTTGTGTAAAGTGTATAAATCTGGAGAGACATTTTTGAGGACATTTTGTCAGGACTTGAACATAGTGAGATTATTATGGATCATTAGAAGTATAGGAATTGTATAAAGTAATATAATGTAATACACTCACCGGCAAAAAAACCGGCCACTAAAAACTAGTCTCAATTTCAGAGTTGGATTTCTCGCGAACCACTCATTAGATTTTGATGATTTTTTTATAAATTGTAAATTAATTCCTTCTTAACGTCAGAAATTTGTATTCCGAATTTATTTTGAGCATATACAGGGTACAACAATAAGACGAAGTTTTTTGCTCGAACTTTGTGACACCCTGTAGGGTGCAGCAGCTGTAGTAGCTATTGCTAAATTAAATCACATTGTAGCCTCATCTTTTGTGAGCATTTTGTTTTTTTAATCACGATATTATCTCTGTTTGTATTGGAGATACGCTGCTTTAAAACGAACGTCTCGGAAAAATGCTTTGCAAGCAAAACCGCGACCACACCAATTCACTTGTAAACGCGCAAACTGAAAACATGCTCGACGATGTCTTGGAAGTAGCTGTGGTCCTGTGGCAGGCTCCTTGCAGACAAGCTGTTTTCTTTTAGTCTTCGTTGGATTGTTCTCTCACTGACTTGAGTTCTACGCACGGCTTGTAGCAGATGTTGATTCTGAAACGCTGTAATTCTACGATTTCGTAAAGTATTCAGGATAATAAAGCGGTCGTCAATTGCATTTGTCTTCCGTTTTCTTCCGGAACCCACTCGGTGAAATTTCCCGTTTCCATATACCCGTTCCAGGCATCCTGGACTGTTGTTCGAGGTATGCCCAGGGCAAGGATATATAGAAGAAGGATATTCAACTCCCTATAGCGGGCTATGTTGGAAAATATGCCGTATTTTGTCGAGGAAGACGATTTCGTCACGACCAATGAGCGTCGAGTATTTGAAATTGAAAACATATAAATTGACGGTAACCTATGTTTTTTGACTCTGTGTTTTGACTCATTTCACTGACAGATGTGATGAGATTATTATTGTAATTTATAGATCCAAACGTTTTTTGAAAAAATAATGTATTTTAAAGTTATTTCCTAGAGTTTGGTTTGGCCTTCTATATTCTGGTATTTGTCTACTAATAAATAATATCTTATTTTGTATTTCGATGTATGGAAATCCGCAAGTTTTGTATCTGAAGCCGCAAAGAAATTTCGCTCTATAGTGAGAAAAATGTTATTATATCTTTTTAGACGTGTAGAATTACAAAATTTCTTATTTCAGATGTTCTAAATGTGAGTGCATGTCAAAAAATTTAAATATATACTTAAAATATTATTTCAAGTTATATGCTTTGACATTTTTTGGAAGTAAACAAATATTGAAGAAAGTGTTGTGCCTTCACAGAATTTAAATTGGCATTAGGAATAGATTTCCTTGATTTAGTAATGATATTGCTCATAGAAATTGATAATGTGAAGAATAACAATACAGGAACATAGAATAACAAGAAAGAAATTCTAGCAGCAAGTTAGGTTATGAGATAAATTTTATTTATATAGTTTGTTTAAAGAGTTTAGTTTGAAAAAAGGTAAAACAATTATTATTGTCCAGGTCATATTTGATAACTGTTGTTAATTGATAACATATTACAGGGACACAGTAAAAAGACAAAACATTTAGACCCTTTGAAAGAGAAATGTTTGCAATGGATATTAATAAATTCTAGCCAATTTGTACGATGTACAATGCAGGCAATATTTCTGCCTCCCCCGCTATTCGCGTAAAAGAAGATGTGGGTATTGTATTTATAGGTAGTTAATGATACATGGAATATATTTCTATATTATTGCAATAATGATGTCTTTATGTATGTATTTTTTTACAACAGATTTATTATTAGTTGGCTAGTGTGTTAGTAGGATAGCCATTGGTAGTTATAAAGTATGAAGTCGTCAGGTATTAATAATAGGAATTGATCAAAGCTTATACATTTATTGTGATATTTATATTGTGAATTTAAGTAGTTAGTTTTGGTTGTTTAATAAACGAATTAATGTGCTTATTGTGTTTCTAATTAAAAAGAACAATGAAAAGTTGAATACCATAGGGGTACGTATGTTATACAAAGAATTTGCATCAACATTTTTTTGGTTATATACTTGTACTGATATTTGTTTCTTGAACTAAAGAATTATACAGTACCTACTACACAATATAATAATCTGCAGCTACATAGGTAGGTAGCTGTTGGTAATTAAATTTTTTATCTAATATAATATCTAACATCAGAAATATTGTTAATTATCAACTATAAACAACTAAGAACTAGAATTATCAACTATAAACACAATATAATATACTGTATCTTAAGCAATATGTAATTATTTAACAATTATTTTTTTTGGGAAATAAAAACTGGTACTAAATTCTTTTTGACTATTTAATTTCTAAGTCACAAATAATGGTGGACAAATAGCAAGAAAATTATACAAGTAAAACATAATTTTAACTTATTTCTCTAATGGAATTTTGGTATTGATCTACTTAGTAGGATATGCAGTTTATCATATTTTTGAATATTTATATTCAATATTGTTCAGGAACAGCCCAATTACTCTGAAAAAAAAATATATGGTCAAATTCTTTGAAAAGAAACTTTTAAAATCAGTAATGATAAAAAAATATATAATTGTTGTATAGCAGAACCAGGGGACACAGAATTAGGGGAATTAACAATAGATTATTAAAAACTGCCTTCTCTTAAAAAAGTAGTATTATATGCACTTAGAAAGACTATAAAGGATATAAGTACGCATAGAAAGAAAGTAAGTATCTATACTACTGATATATATATATAACTATATATGAATACGATACCTACAGTATACAATATTACTAGTATAAAAATAACAGCACAGTCGGCACACTTTAAAATAAAAAAGCAGCATAATATTCAGGTATGTATATAAGTAAAATTTTCTCAAAAATATTAGAATATGAAATAAATTGCAACTAAATTTTAATTAATAAACATAAACAAATAAAATTGTCAGTGTTATTAAAACTTTATGTAAATATATGTTACCTTAATACTTTGTCTTTAATCCTACTCTTCTGACATGGCTTTTCAAACTTATGCCCAAATCTCAATTCTTGTTATTAAGAATAATATTTATGAACTTTTGTTTCCATATTAATTTCAATATATTTGAATAAAACTGGAAAAATAATCAATATTGGCACTTGAAATTTTAACTTCTTATGTCCTTAAATTATTTATATTGTGTTATACATAATACTTACATAAATATTCAATTTAAAAATAGATCAGCACTTGAACGAGTGAATATAAAATAGTATATTATCAATTTCTATGAGCAATATTATTACTAAATCAAGGAAATCTATTCCTAATGCCAATTTAAATTCTGTGAAGGCACAACACTTTCTTCAATATTTGTTTACTTCCAAAGGGCAAAGGGTATAACTTGAAATATTTCAAGTATATATTTTAATTTTTGACATTAAGCATCACATTTAGAACATCTTAAATAAGAAATTTTGTTATTCTACGCGTCTAAAAAGATATAACATTTTCTCACTACAGAGCGAAATTTCTTTGCGGCTTCAGATACAAAACTTGCGGATTTCCATACATCGAAATACAAAATAAGATATTATTTATTAGTAGACAAATACCAGAATATAGAAGGCCAAACCAAACTCTAGGAAATAACTTTAAAATACATTATTTTTTTCAAAAACGTTTGGATCTATAAATTACAATAATAATCTCATCACATCTGTCAGTGAAATGAGTCAAAAAACATAGGTTACCGTCAATTTATATGTTTTCAATTTCAAATACTCGACGCCCATTGGTCGTGACGAAATCGACTTCCTCGACAAAATACGGCACGTTTTTTTTGGGCCAGTCGAATATCCTTATTCTATATATCCTTGGCCCAGGGTATCGGACACAACGTTGACTTCGGCCATCCTCAATTAAAGCCACAATACGAGAAACATCCGTCACAGTTAATTGCATTTTTTAATTTGACAACCGTCGTTTAGTTGTCATATTGCAAATACTCATAAATCCGTTTTCGCCTTGATTATTTACACATAAAACTTTCTGCCTGCGAAGCATTTTTCCGAGACGTTCGTTTTAAACCAGCGTATTTCCAATAAAAAGAAAGATAATGCAGTGATTAAAAAAACAAAATGCTCACAAAAGATGAGGCTACAATGTGATTTGATTTAGCAATAGCTACTACAGCTGCGGCACCCTACAGGGTGTTACAAAGTTCGGACAAAAAACTTCGTTTTATTGTTGTGCCCTGTATATGCTCAAAATAAATTCGGAATAAAAATTTCTGACGTAGCATCAATTAACAAAGAATTAATTTACAATTTTAAAAAAAATCATTAAAATCTAATGAGTGGTTCGCGAGAAATCCAACTTTGAAATTGGGACTAGTTTTTAGTGGTCGGTTTTTTTGCCGGTGAGTTTATGTATAAATTGAAAATAACCGAGATACAGGAGGTTTTATTTTTAATAGAACCATCCGATGAGGAAGAAAAAGATGAACGCTTACGCAGGAATTTGCAAGGCACCTTAAGAAGAAGAATGCAAATACACCACCTGTAAAGAAATAAATATAGAACATTTGTCTAAGGAAAATTTTTATATTTAAATATATTGAATCAGCATTTCTATCTTAATTTTATGCATTAGTCGGGAAAACTTTTTTCCTTGCACTTATTTAAGAAATACCTTGTATAATACGCAATCTGCGAGCACTACTAATTTATCTTAACCGGGGCAGCGACAGTACCGAGTACCGACTTTAATCGTGTCGATTTATCAAAGAACCACCGACCACCGCCTCCTATAAGTAGTAAACAGAGACACACAGAGAGATGCGAGCCGCTATATCGGTACTCTCAAGCCGGATGGTCACTTCCCGTTGGGTACGGCCCTCCGACGTTGTACTTCTCGGTCAACGAGTTCCAGATGTTCTTCCTGGTCGAGCGAGACGACGCGGAGCCAGTTCTTTTGTCGGCGCTAAGGAGGGGCGCGGACGGTCCGATTTGTCGGGCGGCAAGTCGGGCAGACTATGCTATAAACATGCTATGCAACGGCCCAGCTACGTCGAAACACCGGTTCCCATTAGAACACTGAAGTTAAGCGACTTAATGCGATACTAGTAGATGGGCAGGTGGCCGGTTTGAAACTCTGTATCGTGCTGTTGTCCAATAAAGGCAAAAGTGTAAAATCTATTGACACACACTGCTCATTCACGCCGGTTCGAGGCCGGATGAGATCGGATATCTCGTGAGTAAGAGTTGATTTAGATACTTGGCAGCAAAAAGGAGACATTAACTGAAATCTTTACTTTACTTTTTATGTTATAAAAAATAAGGTGAACAGAAGGAACTAATCTAAATATCGAAGTTGGGTGTAGTCAAGCGTGAGGAACATCCAAGATTACCTTTTTCTTTTATTGGTGAAGTATAAAATGCAAAAATATTTTCCTTAACGCCAATTTGCGTTTTCAATGAAGCATGAGCCTGCAACGGGTCCAATTTTTTCTTTTCTTGAAATCATTAAAGAAACAATTAAAAAAATAGAGAATTCTGATACCCAGGGAAATAATTATTTAAGGTAACTTTTTAATTCCATTTTAATCCATGTAGGTATATTAAAATATTATATACATATATGTATAACAAATTTACACAACCTAAGTAAAAAATTCAGATACATTATTTTCTTAATCAGTTTCAGATAAACCAATCTTTTATCCACTACTGTTAGTAACAATTTCAAGTTTATTTTTTATATAAATGCACTAGGAAACGTGAAAATAAAAAATGTATTTCTTTATGCCAATTTACGATTTAAATGAAGCATGAGTAATTACAGTTGAGATAATTGTAATGAGTAATTGTTAGAAATTAATTCATTAATTTTATTATTTTTATATTAAAATCTATAAGAAGTTATGGAATCTAGTAGAAAGAATGAGAATTCACTGCCTACACTTTTTTTTATTATTGTTTTATATGGTATGAGATTGGTGACTATTACTCTACAATTATTATATATCATCGATTAGTAAATAGATATTATTATGGAATATGTAGTCGTGTAACAGTTATTCGTGGAATTATTTTATTGTTTTTTATTACACATATATGTATTAGAAGCTTATTAGTATATTCGGTATGAAATTATATAGTTTCAAGAAATTAAGCGTTAATAGTTATTTATTATGAACATTATTAAACCATGAATGTCAAAATACAAAAAGTGTAAATAATAACAATAGTGAACCGAAAATTAATAAATATCGATTTTGGACATTGAAAATTCTTATCAACCCATAGTATTCAAAAAAGCTGTATTTATTTATGATATAAAATAGAGGGTCTTCCATTTGGAATGATTTGGAACAAACAGCATCTATTAGTTTTGATTCACCTGATATTACATCAATCATACATATCTTGTATTTTTTTTTGTATAACTGTCTTGAAGAGGATACAATTATAAAATGTCTTTACTTAAATAGCATGAATAATTGAGATTTTTTAGAGTATGGTTGTTTTTTAATATTTTTAAAATAGGGATTTTACGACAAATCCCATAAAAAAACAAAAAAATACATAACATTCCATTTAAAAAAATAGAATTTTAGTGTCAAAATAACTATGAAACCTTTATTATACACATTCTCAAAATTATATAGATATTCTGCCGAAGCATGTGTTCACCCGCATCTACCACTGAATAAAAATACATCATTATTCATGCAAATATCAGTAATTTGTATTCATTGCTCTCATGCAAATATTTACGATGACAGTTTAACACGGCAGTTTCGCACTGGTACCAACATATTTGAATGTTATAATTTATTTTTTTTGTTCTTGATTGAGTATCTGTCCTAAAAATATATTGGGAGAACGTAGTTGGAGTTGTTACGTTAGTTTGGGTAAAGTCACTTGGACTGGCTCGGAACTCGTAAGTTGTTTGTCCAGACGTTGCCATCAAAGGCATTGCCTAAATTAAGAGCCACTAAACCTAACTGATGTTGGAATTACTATACTGGGACACGAGGGTCACAAAGCTACTAAAAGACAGATGAAATGGTCAAACCAGGCACATTAAACTGGGTACTTGGGTACTGGGTACACATTAAACTGGTTACGTGGGCACTGCAAAAGCAATAATTACCAAAATGCTTACAAAATAATTGGTAGTCGGCAAAATAAAACACTAATTTACCACAATACACCAAACACTGGACGCGCCTTTCCTAACCATGTTAACATCATCAGCAAAAAATTAAAACTAATGATTGAACTGATTTTGAGTTTCAATCATCTGCTGATGACGCTAACATGGTTAGGAAAGGCGCGTCCAGTGTTCAAAGTAAAGCGTTTTGGGGTATTGTGGCGAATTAGTGTTTTATTCTGCTGTGGTAACACCAAACTGTAATAAATTGGTAGGCGACAAATTTTGAGAATGGTGGAAAATTTCCCCAGGACAGAAGCAGGAGGAACAGTTCACAGTAGAACACTTGCCAAATTTATGGCAGATTTAATAAGCAAAGATAGAAAAACTGTCAAAACTGTAGTAGGTCTACTAAGAGAGTATTGTAAGCTCAATAGACATTTATACTTGATGGTTAGATTGATAAAAATATACGACTGGATAATTTAATCTACAGTTCAACATATCATTACATTAGATTTAATCGGAATTCTTTAATCGGAACACACGTTAATCGGAACATCCAATAATCGGAATACCCAATTGCAATGTTATTTTGAACGCTACCTTCATAATCGAAACGTAACTTAAACCACTAAAACTTGCCAGTTACGTGGTACAGTGTCTCCTTGCTTTGTCTTTTGCATTCCTCCGTCTTTGTGCAATACGTTTGAACTTGAAGATACCGTTTGATCGATAAAAATATCGTTTAGTTGGTGCGGAAATAATCGATGACATTCCTTATAGTATGTATAATTTTACATACCAAATGATAACGATCTACATTTCTAAGCCATCTCTGACTGTTTTTTTCAATCGTATGGCATAAATTAGTTCACTTATTATCTTTAATATACAGGGTCCGGCAATAGTGCGTCGGGCATCTGTAGCTCCTAGAATAAAAAAACTGAGAATTTTGTTTAAGTGCGAACCTAAAGTATGTGCCAGAATGTATTTTAAGAAAATATTTTAACTTCTATAGGGTGGCTCAAAAAAGTGTGAGTGGACCTTGATGATTTTTTTTTTAAAATTGAACACCCTGTATATTATTGCATTTTTGGCTTCCTTTCAGATCACTTTACATAACCTTAAGATATGAATAAATATATTTTGATAGTTTCAGAGATATTAAAAAAATTATTAAAAGTACAAGAACTGTCCTGAAATCAAAACTATATTAGGTATTTACTTTAGATGGTCTGTACTTACTTTGCTATAAATATGAAAATCGTAAATTATACAGAATGTTCAAAATTCTGCGCCAAACTTTCTAAAATATAAAATAATTTTTCCTTGTTTTTTTAAATGGAACACCCTGTATATTATTTTTTCAATAGACGGAGAATTAAAAATGAACATTTTTGTATTTAGAGTATTTCAAAATTTTAACAGTTTCGCAGATATTTGCGGTTTTATATTTCATATGGAATTTTCCACAGTAAATTTTTATCAAAGCCACCCAATGATTTTTCTCTCGTATTTTACTATTGAAAGCGCCATATGAAATAATACTGCGCGTATCTGCGAAACCGTTCAAAATTTTGAAATACTCTAAATACAAAAAAGGTTCATTTTTTAACTCTCCATCTAATAAAAACATAATATACAGGGTGTTCCATTTAAAATAACAAAGAAAAATTATTTTATATTTTAGAAAGTTTGGCGTAGAATATTGAACATCCTGTATGATATACGATTACCATATTTATAATAAACTAAGAACAGACTATCTAAAGTAAATACCTAATATAGTTTTGATTTCAGAACAGTTCTTGTATTTCTAATAATTTTTTTAAGAAGGGCTGAAAAATACATATTTTTTATTTATTTTTTAACATCTCTGAAACTATCGAAATATATTTATTCATATCTTAGGGTTATGTAATGTGATCTGAAAACCAAATCTGCCAAAAATGCAATTATATACAGGGTGTTCCATTTAAAAAAAATCGTCCAGGTCCACTCACACTTTTTTGAGCCACCCTATAGAAGTTAAAATATTTTTCTGAAATACATCCTGGTACATACTTTAGGTTTGCACTTAAACAAAATTCTCAAGTTTTTTATTCTAGGAGCTATAGATGCCTGACGCACTATTGCCGGACCCTGTATACGCCTAACATCAGTTTTGGTCAATGTTACGAAAACATGTAACGTTGGAACTTAAAATGTAAAGGCATTTCAAAAACTATTCGTAAACTGGAGAATTTTGTCTATTCCAAGGGTGACTTCAAAGGTTTAAAAAAATCGGTTCAATAACCCCCCCCCCCACACATCCCTTTGGGGCGGGAAAAAAGTTTTTTTTTAATTCGTCATCAAAGATCGGTCCAAAACTAATGTGGGATAGTTGGTAATGTGCAATTCTTTCTACAGTAAGGTAGCCTTTTTTTATTTCTATTATTTTTACTAGATAATATTTTATATTTGTAGAAAAAAGTTGTGTGTACTATGCATATTGCAAATAACGCCAAACTCGCTAATCGGAATAAGTCGTTAATAATGAAATGTTCCGATTCAAGAGGTTGCACTGCATTTTCTTGTCTCTCTGAAACTACAACTAACTAGGGAATGCAATCTCGCACCAAAATATCAATCCCGCAAACCCGCGGGATTAAAGTAATCAATCCCGCGGATCCACAAAATTGCGAGACTGTAAACAATAGTCATACATTGGGTCCTAAATGGTACAAAAGGCATTGTACATTTTGCATAGGCCCACAATATATTGATATAGCGTGTATCCTTAACTAGCTGTACAGAAATTTGGACACCGATGTATACAGGGTGTTCAGAAAATATATTTAATATTAAATAAACTTAAATTTTATTATAATTTATCTACTTATTTTATAAATAAAAATATTATTCTGATTGAAGGTTTTTTTAACTTGTGTTAGTTATCTGCTTTTAGATACACTCTATATCAATAATTTTTTGGCATATGCAGAATGTACAAATCTTTTTGTACCATTTAGGGCCATACGTATGACTAAAAATGCATATTTTTCGAAAAAACGTCGGATTTACAGATTCGTCAATACAGATTCGTCGTACTTGATAAAAATTTCGATATTTTTAAAAATTGTAAATTTGCGGTAAAAAAGATTCTTGATCAAATTTTCACACTCTTATAAAACACCGCGAGAATTTGCTAAATACGAGAATTCGCTAAATATATTTTCGAAAACTACATCAGCATCTTAATCACAATTTAGATTCATCTAAAACCTGGTCCAAACCGTATCCCAAAATCTTTTTTAGTTCAAGAGATATTCAACTTTAAATTTACCCTAAAATTTTGCTTGTCCCAATAATTATGTCCGGCAATTTATTTGACGAAATTGTCCACAAGTTAAACGCTTTTCTTTACTTACGCACATACGCCAGAAAAAAATCTAACAACTAGCCCGTTTGTTTCACTTATTTTTAATGGCCAAGCCGTAAGGGGAATTCCCCGGGTTCTGAGCGTCGATGCATCGGTCCGGAACGAAGCGATTTGATCTTAATCGAGATCGATTCGGTTATCCAGTAGTAATGTGTTGATCCCGCGGATCCCGCACGGTAAATCCCGCAACTTTGATCCCGCGGAATCTCAGAGGGATCCCGCATTTGCGGGATCCAGCATTTGCGGGATTGCATTCCCTATAACTAACGTATTGCTAATCATCTGGAATTTGTAGTGTAGCTTAATTGATTGATTTGTTATCAATTAAAATACTTGATAAATTAACACCAATCGTTCCAATGATTCATATTTGATTCCTTTTTATCGTCTCTATTTTATTATCTTTTTATTTCCATTTAATACTAACCGGCGACATGTTTATTATAGATTACAGTTAAGATTGGATCGGGAACGAATAGTTGAAATTGCACGCGATGCAGACAATTTATGCACGCCGGCCAGATTACTTTAATAGTTTTAAACTGTTAGTTCTAGTCGCTAAAACGGTACTCCAAGTCGTCTATAACGCGGTACTGACTGCGACTGTCTTGCAGAAATAAATCTGTGCAAAGATAGCGAAAACGGCACAGATCTTAGATCATAAATAATTGGAGACACGCCTTCTTTAGCGTTAGTTGGAGATATCAGCTACAAAATAAATAGAACCCGTCTATTTACGATGAGAGCTTGTTCATTAACGCTGGGTTTCCATACGTCCTGGATTTACCCGGACATGTCCAGGTTTTTAAGGTGTCCGGGGTGGTCCGTGAGGAATTTGAAAAAATGTGGGAGGAATCTCACTTCAAAAACAACTTAACTTTGTTGAATTTTAATCGTTACGATGTCACATAATATCTACTAAACAGACAATGTTCGAAAGTACTCAGTTCTATCTGGGCAGGTTTTTTTCTTTTCGGTGCATGCGTGCGGATGTGAATTGTAACTTTTGTGTTGATTTTGTAACGAGTACATACGCCTTATGAATATAAGTCTGTTCAACGAGTGACAGTTGTGCCTGTCATTTAAATACCCAAATATATTGTATTTTCTGTAATTTTTTGAATGTCATCTGTCGAAATTTTCCTTTACTCGTTGGACAGATGTTAGCTCGTGCTAATTGGTTATGCAACCGTTAAGTTAGTTTTTTAAGTATCGGTAATGTGCAATAATATATTATACATTTTACCAATAAAATTAAGCATTTAATATGTCAAAACAAAATTGTGTAGTACCTAATTAAATGGTCAAAGTTTTTCCTTTTATTAGAAAAGGCTATAATCTTATTCTGATCACAATTGTAATTTGTAACGAATGTAGTAGGCACAAATTTTAGAACTGTTCATAAAGGCACAAGACTATATTTAACATTTTCAACTGCTTTCCATTTCCTCTTTAAAGTAAATTTTGCCCGTCTGGCTCAACGAGTTAGGGAAGAATATCGTCAGACGACTTAAAAAATTACAGAAAATACAGTTTACCTGTGAATTACAATGACATCAGACAACAACTGTCACTATCAGGTATTCCCTCGTTAGACAGACTTTCCATAAATATATTCATAACTTATTTTTCCACGAATTCTGGATTTTGTTTGGATTTCAGAGCTCACTTTTCCTGAACTTACAAAAACTTGTATGCAAACATTGGAGACCTTAATAAAATTATGTATCGCTAAATAGTCGAGGCATTTTAGTAATCCAAAAATTGAATGTTATTTGAAAGTGCAATTGATTTATTACTATTTATAACAAGCAGAACGTCAATATCTCAAAGTTATTCCACGTTTGCTGCATTTTTTTTTGCAACAAGAATTGTATTTTTGTTTACTTAGTAGATATGAATGTTACTTTGTTTTATCAGTGTTTTTATTTTTACTCTAAGGTTTTTCAATCAAATCCGCAAAAATTCAAATCAAATTCAAATGTGTCATTTGGAACGTCAAACAGAACTGTCAAAAATGGGAGTTCCTGATGTCGATTCCTTTAATAGTTCGGGGCACTTATGATTTTATTGGGAACAAAATAACATAAAGCTGGGACTAGTCTTAATCGATAGCTTTTATAGTCCGATTGAGCATACTAAAAGTCCCCATATCTCCCACTAGGGGAACACTGTCAAAATAACGCCGCCATCTTGGATTTTTGACATTTTTTCTTAATCTGGTCTTTACTCAAAAACTACTTATTTTTAGAAAAAATATGAAGAGGGAAAATTTTAATACCGATAAAAATACTATAAATAGAGATACTTCTGACCTTCCTAAGTACTACCCTTATCAAGATATATGTCTTGAAGTACCACTGACATATCGATTTACTACAAATTTTAAAAAATTTAAACTAAAATAACTCGAATAATTTTCCGTTTTGCTCGAGATTTAATCAAAAATCTATGCACCGTCCGATAGTACTTGCACTGACCAAGTACTACTCAACAATTGGCGAGTACACAATATTCTTATGATCTAATGTATATCATTACTGCGAAGAGTAAATAGTTATTCACAAATTATAATTGGTCAAAAAATATCTAAACCGCCTAACAATATTTGCAGTGCTGCCTAGTACTACCCAAAATGTGGTGTATAACTACTGCCTACAGTTGTTGATCTCTCGATTTTGCATGAAAACTAATAAAAAGTTTTTTTATCATGTTATCATTATCATATTATGTTATTTTTATCATGTTATCATTATAATCAATTAGTTTTTGATCATGTTAATTTTTGATCATACACTCATATATAGGAACAGCGAATCTATCACGATTTTGCAATAGTCGAGGAAACAAAACGTTAAAAGACTGGGTACTTCTGAAGAACACCAGTTAACACGTTTATTTTGTCGCTATACATACTAAAAATTAAGGTATCTACATTTCTTCCTCATACTCGATATCATTCATCGGATTTAATTCGGGGATATTATCGCAAGAGTTTCCTTGGACAAATCCGCATAAATTTGAGCAAAAAATGCTACATTTTTTACAGCTGCATTGTTTTGTGCATGAGGTTTTGCAGTTACAAAAAATCATCTTTAAAATAAATTCTGGAGCTACTTCTTACTCTATGAGATAAAGCTCATTATTTGCATTCTTCCATCCCCACTCTAATGGATCAGGAGAGTAGCCTAACCATTCTTGTATTTGGTTATAAATTCTAAAGATATGGAATTTTGCGGCATCTGTGGTGGGAGGAAGAGCAGCCAAATTGAAGTTTGTGCTAAGATTTTGTCTATATAGCGGTTATAGCCATTGTATTTTTTAAATCTTAATTCATCTAGTGAAATTATTGAAGTTTCTCCGTAAAGAGATACTAAAAAGCTCTCGCCAGCTTTCAAGACATCATCCTTAGCAGTATTTGCATGGTAAAATATAGAAACAGCATTTCTTAGATCTGGATTCTTCTCTAGTTAAAAATTAAAGTTGAAGAACTTTAATTTTTCCGATATTGTATAAACCACTAACTGTGTCGCAACCACCTGCAGCGTGAATAAAGAGAATGGATTTTAAGATTTTTTTAAGAGCCGGCCTCTTTTAGATGGTAACTATGTGTAGTACATCTCAGGAAGAGTTTCCGAAAATGAAATATTTTGCATGCTTCATTAGAAACACGGCGTGCTAATAAATAAAAATTTGCACGACACAATATAACTAGTCAAAAGTCCACCGCTCGAAGACACTACATGCAGTACTGCCTTGTATTACCCAAGCACTACCTAGTACACAAATTCCGGCCCTAGTCTGCCTAAGTACCATCAAAGACCTGCACAAGTATTGCCCAAGTAGAAACTTCCCAGCTATCTACTGTCTAATCGACTGCTCAGAAATAATATGTAAACCACCCGACAGTATACTTGCAGTACTGCCCAAAGTACTGACCAAAATTTTTTACAGCTACTGTCCAAAATTTTTCATCCATCGATCTTGTCACTAGCCTTTTTATAAACAGCAAAATATTTACTTATTTCAGATTAAAAACGAAAATTCTCCAAAAATTGTTATGTTGGTGCTCCTTCTACGTACCTATCTTGGTAACGGTGCTACCTAGGAACCTCGAAGGTACCTCTAATTATAGAACTTTTATCGGTCTTTCATTTATCTTCCAACATATTTTCTTTAAAAATTAAAAGATTCTGAATAAATGGCAAATTTAAAAAAAATACCAAAAATCCAAGATGGCGGCGCCATTTTGACAATGTTCCCCTTATGGGAGGCATGGGGACTTTTAGTATACTCAACACAGGACCCTTAAAACTATCAATTAAGACTAATCGCAGCTTTATGTTATTTTGTTCCCAATTCGCCCTATAGGAAATTTCTAAGTGCCCCGCATTATAATGTATGAATACATGTGGATAGCGTTATATTCCTTCTTTAATCCTCTTATTCAAATCACTGTTGTAATTACGACGTTCTACCAAAATATATGAAAACTAGTTGAAGCCTGGCACATCCGCCACGACATAAGGAAAAAGACTACATTTTATTTTTTGTTTAATTAAATGAAAAACAAAGAATCCGGCGACGACATTTTTTAGATATCTACCAATTATCTATCTTTCAGTAAATAAAGCAACTTTCTAGAGCAAGTCGTTACTTCAGTAGAGACGACACAGATAAACATTAGTATTTTATATATATAGAAAATATAATGTATGTGATTCTAAATTCATATTTTCGGAATTAAATGTATTAAGCTTAATACAGGATAGACAGAATTCTTTACGAACACAGCTCCACAATTATTGATTTTACAGCAAAAAAAATCAAAGCGGTTGAAGTTAAATGATTCATTCCAATCGAATAAACGTGACTTCGATAAATGTAAAGTAATATTGTGACCTTTTCAATGTGTGCACCGTACCATAGACACGATGTAAATATGTGATAGTGCAGTGTCTTTTGCAATACGCGTTTAAATTTGCGTCCCAACTAACGCCTAGGTTGCGAGGCTATTAAAAACAATGCAAGGTCTTCGAGGAAAACGAATCTTTTTACTGCCATTTCGACATCCTTAAAGTCGATGTCGTTTTATCCTACATAATTGTTTAACAGGAAAATTATTTATTTTTACGTAAACGTACCTTCTTAATTTTTGTTAGTTTGGTTAATTAATAAGCAGATAATTAAAATCTCATCAGGTTAAAACCATAGAACTGCATAGAAGATTAGACTTTGTCGTTGGAAACAGAAAATCCCATGCAAATTTTGAACTATACAAATATTGACTCCCCTGTTCATTTTACAGCGAAGTCGTACATAGATTTTTTAAAGCTCTGCATAATATGCTCAATACACATGCCAAATTTGAACAATTTTGGACAAGTCGATTTTAAGTAATTAAGGAAAACTGCATCTATTCTTAAATTAAAACTGGACAGGTAACACTGCAAAACTAGGCAAATGCCTCTAGTTGTGAACCTCTGATTTTGTCAATGTCAAATTGTTCTTTAGTACAGTTCTTTATTACCGATTCTTTCGCTTCAAAAAGCAATATTTATTTATTAAAACTAAAAGAGTTTCGGACTTCCATTGTCTTTATTTATTTTGCTTAAACAACGTTTTGGTTATAAATATCACTGATCGAACGTTATCAAGTATGAACTCTTGATGAGAGACTTGCGTAATATAATACTTTTTTAGGGTTCCGTACTCAAAGGGTAAAATCGGGAACCCTATTACTAAGACTTCGCGTGACGTTAATTCAAATTCTATCAATAACAATCTATCGAAAAATGAAAACGAAATTATATTATTAGCATTGTTTTGATTTTTAGGACTTAAAAATTTCAACCATATTTTCATGTTTTTTTTTAATTTTCTCTAAAACGGTATTTAAATTTGGAAAAGTATACGGGAGTAACCAATTTAGAACAAGCAAACATTTTTATGAAGGGTGCATTTTTCCCGAAATGTTAATAATAAAAAAAAATGTTTCCTCTTGTAAAGATAATCCGGGAACACTGCACGCTACTGTCCAAAGTACTAGCTTGTGAAAGGTCGTTTTATAAAAAAAATATTGGTTGGGGAGACGTATGTCTTGTAAAATATAGGCAGTTATTTACTATATCTGTAACTGACACAGTTATAGAGACAGATTGATGATACAGGTAAATAATAAATGAATATTGATGGCCCCCTCTGAACTGTCATTGTTCAAAACCGTCAAAATTGTACATAAACACATTTGTACAAATCAAAATTTATAGGTGGCGAGTCGTCATACATCTACCCACTCTAGATATGTTGTTCTACAAAAGTTGTAAATTTAGTGTTTTATTTACTTCAGATATAATTTCCTATCATAGACTAAGTACCTAGTGTTCTACTATAAAGGTTATTATTATAAGAAACAATTATTATTAAATGCAAAGTATCGTTGAGTTGATGATTTAAAAACAAAAATGTGATATTATAAATGTTTAATAATGTTAAAGTTAAAATATACATTTTTCTATTGTATATTTTTTCCATGTTCATTAAACACTTGGGGGATTCATTCTTCAAACAATGGAGCTTAAAAAGTGATTGATGATTTTTTTCAATAGGTCCTGATGGATTTGACATTTTTCTGTAAATATGTATTTTATTCAAAATAATTTCACATAATGTATGATTGACGTGTGTCGTAGATTGTTATGCATTATCTTTGGATTAAGATAATTTGAAATATGTATAATGAACTAAAACTTGAAAAGAACTCAAAACTAATTGTTCTAAAATATGTTCTGGTTGGTATACAGGGTGCTACAAATTCGAGGTACGAGCATGGGTATCTCGGAAACCGTAATAGATACGAAGATGGTTAAATTGGGACAAAGTTGTGCCTTGGGATGTTTGCCAACATGCTATCAAAAAAGTTTCAAAAATTTCAAGGATTGCTGAGTTTTTTGAGAAAAACGTTTTTTTTAGAAAATTAATTTTATTTTTTCCTGTCGTTATTTTTTAGAAAATCAAAAAACTAATTGAATATTCTCTTAGCCGCTTTGTCAGGGCTATCTGACAGTATTTTTAGATTTTCAAATTATCTGATAATTTGTAAGATACATAGGCCAACTTAATTTTTTTAAATACGGACCTGCATTTTTTATTTGAGTTTTTGAAAGAACTCAGTCTCCCGAGTACAACGATATGCCACACTTTATTTTTTTTTTTTTTGGTTTTAGATACTTTAACAACAACAAAACTGTTTAATTATTATTTAAAATAATTTCAAGCCCGACTCTGGATTTTTAAATTATTTAACCTGATTATATTCATCGCAACAATAAGGAGAATCAAGCCAATTGAAAGATTTAAATAAATAATATCCAGGTCAGCAATTTAAAATATATTAATTTTAATTTTTTTTGTTAATTTGAAATCTCAATGTTTGATCTAGTAGACCGAGAGCTGGCTACATAAAAAACCTTATCATCGTTACATGGCTAATTTTTTGTGTGAAGTATCCTTTTGTGTAGCCATTGTGAAATAGTCATGTCTGCCAGCGCGATCCCGGGGCTTAAAGCGGTGGCGGCCAATCGAAAGGGTGAAATTTTGACACTAAAAATATTATAAGGTACACGAGTTATAATTGCCAAATAGCTTTTATTTATTATTAGGAAACGTGTAAAATTGTTGACAGACATTTTTCTCGTGGCTGAAATGCCGGCAGACAACGCGAAAGAGGCATAGAATTTTGACAAAAGAAAATCATCGCATATATGCATGTCGGTTGGTGGAATGTCATGTTTATTGTTAATTAATTTAAAAAGCCGTATGCAAAAGGGCAGACAAAAAAATCGTTATTGAAATAATAAAAAAATATATTTATAATATAATCGTATATTATATGATTTATCTATACTTAAATGGATGAGGCGGCGAGCGTTCCCTGAAAGCGCTAGAGTAATATCGCGCTTTTGATAACTGTCTGCAGCTGATTGAGCCGCGATCTTTTTGTCTGCCCTTTTGCATACGGCTTTTAAAATAAATAAATATGACATTTCACCAATCGGCATGCATATATGCCATAATTTTTTCCATTCTTCCAATTTCATTTTTTTAAAATTTCATGCCTATTTCGCGTTGTCTGTCGGCATTTTAGCGACTGGAAAAATGTCTGCCAACAATTTTCCACGTTTCTTAATAGTAAATAAAAACTATTTTCGCAATTATAACTCATGTATCTTATAATACTTTTAGTGTCAAAATTTCACCCATTTGATTGGCCGCCCCCGCTTTAAGCCCCGGGATCGTGCTGGCAGACATGACTAATTTCATAATGGCTACGCAAAAGGATACTTCACACAAAAAATTAGCCATGTAACGATGATAAGGTTTTTTATGTAGCCAGCTCTTAGACTATAATAATATGCATAATATTAATCCTAGTTATTATAAATATATCAACTTCTACAAACAAATTTCTAATGCTTTACGTGTTCGAAATGGTTTATTTACCACCCTCCCTATTGTACACATTTATTTTTCGTTCAATTTTATGTATAGCCCTTTCAACAGGTCTTCTTATACTTCCGAATGCATTTTGTACTCTTTGTTGTTAATGGTGAGGTATGTATATTGATTTCACTTTTACAAATGACCACACAGGTTTAGGAACCTTACTGGCTATTATACTGCTCCACCATTCCCAATCCATCTTCGGAGGAAATTATTTTATTGTTTATATTATATTCAGTTTTAAAACTCCTCAATACAAATTCCTCCTTTTTACAAATCAAATTAGTTTATATACGTAATTTTTCATGTAAATACTGCGAAGTTAATGAAATATCAGAGAAAAATATTTTTTTGTTTATTTTTCTTTAGGTAGGAGATATATGAAATTTTTCCCTTAGAAAATCAAATTTTTAATACCTTTTGTTTGCATTTCTTCTTCATAATACCGCTTTTAAAGCATTCTTATCGGGCAGTAATAAAAATGCCTTTCAACAAAAAAAAACGAAGGATTTACTGAAGAGAATACCTGCAGCGACGTAGCGCTCAAAATGTGCTCTATCATAATAACCGCTCCCTTAGCTTCCTTTTTTTTATTAATTTGTGCCTAGGGTTTTCTGTAGGGGTCCTGCTAGTGGAAATAGGCGGACCTCTGTGCCATAGAAAAATAGTGATTTATTTACCGCATTTGGTTTCACGCTGTTTTCCTGATTTTCTTTTTGCGAGTATGAATTTTTTCTCTATAGGAAATAAACTTGCAAAATATGAACTAAAAAGATAATTTACTTTTTATACCGACATTGTCTTTAAAGTTGACATGCCAAAAAAGTTCTATATAAAATTGCACACTACAGGAATCTCGTAAACCAGAAGAGATATAAAGATGATTAAATAAGAAAAAATTGGCGCCGGGAGGCACGTATAGCCAGCCGCCCATACTAAAATATTTTAATAAAAAATTTTGGTATGCAGTTCTTTAAGTTTCAAAGTAAAGCAATTTTTCCAATTTTTTTAACCAATATTTCATATTTTTTTTTATCTCAAAAACTGCGACTTTGACTGATTTTGATGTTATTACAAATATTGTTGCAAATATATTCCTAATGTTAAATTGAACCGCGTTTTGCTAGCTACTGTAATTTTGGAGTTACGATTTCTTAAAATTTTTAACCCCCTCCCATACCTCCTTACCAACCCCCCACCACCACCAAAAACTAATGGCCAGATTCTCGGGTGCCACAGTATTTTTGTGCCAAATTTGGTTAAAATCGGTTTAGCGGTTTTTGAGTTATCGTGTTACAGACGGACAGACAGACAGACACCATGAAAATATTTTGTATTTAGGTCATTTATGACTCAAATAACGCATTTTGAGTGAAATTAAAAAAACTTTTTTTTGCCGATCTTAATAGCCTACTTACCATACCTGTTGGTATGGTCGGCTAAAACTTGCGCTTTGCTGAACTCTACTACATTTTGTTTCAAAACATAAGTAATTGCGATTTCTTTTTATTTACTTCTGTATCTATTTGAAAAGAAAATATAATAATACAAATTTCACGTCTCTGCTCGTTGCTACTTTTCCTGCTCCACAAGTTGATGCTATTAGATTTTAGATTTTCATTTTGACGTTCCATCGATGGTTCCATCCATCCAAAGTTGACGATGGTTGCTAAAAAATGAAACAATCAATGCAAATCTAATAATATTAACATGTGGAGCAGAAAAAGTTGCAATGGAAATGTGAAATTTGTAAAAAAATAGAAAAACAGAAAAACGAAATCGATTGTTTTCGTTTTTTCTCAAATAATTTCGAAAGTAACCGAATTTAGGTGTAATTTTTTTCTAATTTAATATTTATCTTTATATCTCTTTTTGTTTTACAAGATCCCTATAGTGTGCATTCTTGTATAGAATACCTCGCTTATGTATTGTATTGTATACAATATCAGCCAAATGATATATTTCATTTTATATTAACTTATTGTCAATAACATGAAAATTGAATAACGAACAGTTTCTTTCAAGAACCCTCTCCATCAAAGCGCCTAAATCTGGATAATGCCTTCCATAATCTTCTGCCTCTCCAGTGAAGGTAAAGGAACGAAAATCCAATAGTCTCTTTCCCTTGGGATCGAGTGATGTCGACATAAACGGCTCCAATGTCGGATTAAATTCAATCTGGACCTATACCGGAAAACCCGGACAATGGAGAAAAGTGAAACTGGAAAAGACTGCCGTCTTAGGGAAAAGTTAATCGATTTTTTAACGTCTGGATCTCCAGAAAATTAACAATGCCATTTATTTAACACTATAGAATATGAAGACAAACAATTCAAAAAGAACAATAGTACGAGCATTTCTAAATGTCTTGGACGTTAACTTTTGTTTTTAAAGATATCCTGTATAATTTATGAAATATTTGAAACCTTTAATTCTCTATACGTACTTATAATGCTTTTAAGGAAGGAGAAAATTAGCAAATTCAAGTGGAGCGAGATGGGGGATTCATATGGCTGACTTAAACTGTGTAAAAATCGAGGTAAAATATAATGTAGGGTAGGCTCAATAATTTCTCGGTTTTGTTTTACTTTGTCGAAATATGTTAGTAGTTTTAAAATTGTTAAAAAAATATACAGGGTGGTCCGAACTGTATTCCGGAAACTTCGGCAGTATATTCTGCAAATTAAAATAAGTAAAAAAGTTCCTATAAATGTATGTTCTAAAATGCTTAGTTTCGGAGATACAGGGTGTAGAAGTTTTATTTTTATTTCGATTTTTTCCGAATAATTTATGAAGTAACGTCAATTTTAAATATTGACGTTATATATGAAAAAACTCTCAATTTTCATCCAAATTTTGGATGAACATGGGGGGTTTTTGACATGAGAAATTTGATTGTGATGTCAATATGACTCCTATTTGTAGGGGGCGCCACCTACATGTGTTTTAATTGTTTTTAAGAGTAATAACTTTTCGTCCGTACCTGTATAAAACTACTGGGTGAAAGAATATACATTTCCGTGATTTTCTACGTAAAAAATATCTCTTGATAAGAATGGCTACGAGCAACCGTTCTCGAGCTATTTAGAACGGAAATACTCAACACATATGTCATTATTGACAAAAAATAAACATGTTGAGTAGATAGTTATTTGACTGAAATAGTAAATTTGGGAACTTTTTATTTTTTTAAATTAATCATAATTTTTTTTTTGAAAAAATGTTGATAAAAAAGTTTCTGTTGAACTTTTGATACAAAAACATTTCAAATTTATGATTTCAGTTTAATAACTATTTAGTCAACATGTTTAATTTATGTCAATGACGACAGGTATTGATAATTTCGATTCGAAATATCTCGAGAACCATTACTCGTAGCGATTTTTACCAAGGGATCTTTTTTACTTAAAAAACGTCTTAAATGTATATTTTTTCACCCAGTAGTTTTATACAGGTACGGACGAAAAGTTATTACGCTCCAAACCAGTTAAAAAATATGCAGGTGGCGCCCTCTACATGTAGGAGTCATATTGACATTAAAATCAAATTTCTCATGTCAAAAAACTCCCAAACACCAATTTTCATCTAAGTATTGGCCTTACTTCAGAAATTTTTTGGAAAAAATCGAAATAAAAATGAAATTTCTACACCCTGTATCTCCGAAACTAACCATTTTAGGACATACATTTATACGAACTTTTTACTTATTTTTATCTGCAATGCTGCCGCAGTTTCCGGAATACAGTTCGGGCCACCCTGTATACGTATTACTAATAAAAATGGATAATATATAATAATTAATTAATAACAAAAATATCAGATATGCTATCTGAAACTCCTAAGTCAAATTAAAGTTACAAACTAACCTAACCTAATTTTAAAAAGTTTTAACATCCTGTAACTCTAACACTATGCAATTCCATACCCATGTTTATGGGAACTTTTTTTCTATTTTTTGATGAGGAACTTATAATGAGTACTTATTTAAAACTTACGCAAGTTCATGATATTACATTTTTTTAAAGGTTGCTATTAGACTAGGATCAAGACAAATTAATAAAATTGCGTTTATCTCACCAAGGAAGCTATAAAGTCGACATTTTGTGTTTTGCTATTTTCAAGGGACAACTTAAACTGCTTATCTTTTTTTGCCAACTGCTTACACTATTTTACTAACAAGAGAAAAAAAGTCAGTGGCGTACGTGCTTTTTTTTAGAAAACTATTCCAGTAATAACCCATATGCTCGTCCCTGGTGAATACGTCGACACTTTTTTAGTTTTAAAATTTGTTGCATTTATAGTAACTTTTACCTTCAAAATTTCATTGGAAACGCTAAAAGTACTTGGAAGAAAATTATAACAAATCAAAAAAATATTAAGACTCTAACACCCTGTATCTACGAAACAAAGCAGGGCAACGGCCCAGCTACGTTGAATCACCGGTTCCCATTAAAACACCGAAGTTAAGCGACGTAAGGCGATACTAGTGGATGGACGGGTGACCGGTTCAAAACTCTGTATCGTGCTGTTGTCCAAAAAAAGGCAAATCTATTGACACACACTGCTCATTCACGCCGGTTCGAGGCCGGATGAGATCGGATATCTCGTGAGTATGAGTCGATATTATTCGACACTTGACAAGTCGGTAGGCCATTGACCATGATATGGCCGAGGACCGCGGTTCGGATTCCGCGTAAACAAAGTAGGCCCCGTCCAGATTAGCTCTGGCAGCAAAAACGAGACGGTAACTGAAATCTTTACTTTTTACTTTTCTACGAAACAAAGCAGAATCGGACTTATGTTGATATGAAAAATAAATCTTATTTTTACGCGAGGAATCTCCCCACGAGAGACGGCACATGTTTTTTGAAACACCCTGTATATTGAATGAAAAATTCTCTACCACCTTTAAAGAAACGTAGGAAATTTTTATATTGATTTCTTGTTTAATTTACCGTAAAATATGATTGGCATACTTCAAAAAATAATCCACTGAATACATTAATTTTCAATTTTTTTCTTTAAAATCGACTCGCAATCGGAACTTTTAAAACGAACGGTTCAAGTACCTTTTCCCTCCCCATTTCCATTCTCCCTTCATCTCCATTTCTGGGGGGGAAATGCAAACTTTTCAATCTCACCGGCACTCGCTTCTCCAACTACAAATAATTATAGTCAAAACCTTCGGTCCTTTTGCTGACTTTTGTACAGAGGGAGAGAGCTTTTCAATTTTCCCAACCAGCTGACAGTTCTCTGGAATTTAGTGCCTTTGTGGGAGGCGACAAGAGGCAAGTTTGAGCAGGAAAAAGTTTACAGATTGTCGTTAAGGATCTGGATGAATTAGGGAGAGGGTGTGTTAACGAGGGGCAAGTGAATTTTTTTAAGGTTGAGTTTTGGAGGAATTAATTTTTTAATGTTTTTTGTGATACTTTTACATACTAATTTGGTCATTTATTTTTTGATATATTTGCTAACAGATAATATGACGTCTACCGGTTGTTTTTCAAAAGTGGTTCACCCCTAGAACTTTTTATTTTTTTTTAGATAAACAAAGGAGATTTGGTTTTGGTTTTGTACTTGACATAAATCATGATTGAGTGACGTATTCAATTAGTTTCAGTAACCTGCTGTTTCACGGGAAATGACTACAACTTTAGATTTTTAAATGTTTTTTTACCTCGTTTTTTACTTTATTTGATAGAAAATGACATTCTGAATAGAATGATATTTTAGGTATAATATATCAACTTTTCACATATCATCGGCATCAAAAGGCGTATCTCGGTTTTTGGCGATTTTGAGATATCCACGTCATGACATGCCGATTGGGTCATTTTTTAACATAGCAAATTTGCCGTATCTCAATATTATACCTTTTTCATTTTATATCCGTTTAAAAATTTGCCCCATCTCAAATACTAGAATTCTTCGTTATGACGAATAGACGTACATGTTGCATGTTGAGATAGGGCGCTTTGTTATATCAATTGTTATATTAATTATTATACTACAAGAAAGATGGCATTTGTGCGATAGGTTGAGATTTAAGTTATGAAAATGCGTGCGAGAGAAAATGACACCTTCTACCTAATTATTGTCTGATGGTTGCTTGGGACAAAATAAAACTTCTATCATGGCAGCAGCTCTCTTTTACAGTGTGATTTTGACTCAGCATTTTTGGTCAAAAACCGTGATCAGAATGAGTGAGATTCAAAAAATTATCCCAGAATAAATGGCCGAAGGAAAATTGACCAAAAGCAAATCACCGAAACGAAGATTGCCCTAATGGAAATTTTTCCGAAATCATAATTTCCCGAAGAATAGTTCAGCCAACCAGAAAGTTGCCCGAAAAACATAATCATTTTCATCTCATTATCATTGTCAGGTCATTGTCATTTTCATCCGTGCCGATTTCTGGAAAAAAGTTATTTATTGTGCCTATCATCATCCAGCATAAACACGTAGAATGGAAGTCGAATTTGTTATGAGTCAACAAGGAAAACAGAAACTGTTATTCCACAGTTATTTGTATCAAAAAGGCACGGATGAAGAAACATGTTTTGTTTTTTTTAAATTTGGTTTTTATTAAATGCACCCAAAAATCGATATTTTGGGTATTTTTGGGTAATTTTTATTTCTGTCATTGTAATTCGATGATTTTTCTTTTCGGGCAACTATCTTTTTGGTTAATTTTCTTTTGAATCAATTGTTTTTGGGCAATTTTATTAAATTTGTTGTATTGCTCATGCATTAAAAAAACAGGCGAATTATTTATGCTCAACCAGCTCAACCAGCTGTTACCGGTAACTCGTTAAAGTTATAGAATAGTAACTCTAAAACAATAGCTAATTGTTTCAGCGAAAATATAAAGATCTACAACCCTTTTGCACTGGTGATAAACCTGTTATTCAACTCAATTAAATAAATAATTACCAAAAATATATTAATTAAAAAATGTATTTTTCTATAAAAAACAATATTAATAAGAGTATTTTAATTTATTATTGAGTTTGCTTCTAGAATGAACATTGTCTTTATTTTTAGAAACTTTTTATGAAGAATTTTCTCAAATTGTTAATAATAAAAAAGCGTTTCCTCTCGTAAAGACAATCCGGGGGACATACTATAGATTGAAATTAAAATACTATTTTCTTGCAGCGAAAATGTCAAAAGTTGACATATGAGATGTTATTCTATTTAGAATATAATTTTCTATCGAGTAAAGTAAAAAAATACCGAGGGTACCATTTAAAAACCAAAAGGTTTATTAATTTCCGGTGAAACAGAAAGTGACTGAAAATAATTGAATACGTCAATAAATCCTGTGTTATGTCACTTCAATGTTAGGCGATACAAAGGTAACCGGGTCAGCTATGATTTCTGGGATCCTACTGATATAGGCTGAATTTTTATTTCTGCAATATCATTTAAGATACATAGACAGACATGTTGGCGAGTGAGTAATCGTGTAAACATCGATGTAATTACCAATGTAATTAACTTTTTAGACTTTTAATAGCCTTATTATTGGACACGTGATTGCATTAAACGTTGGTCGTTATCCAGAGTTGAAATATTGTATAGAAAAATTCTAGATTCTAGGACAATTTTTTTAGTATATTTTTGTGCCTTAGAATAATAGTAATATTGATGCCCACTTGCACCGTTTGTATAAACTTTGTTTAAAAGCTAAACAGTGATTAACCATAATAAAATATGTATAGTTAATCACTGTTTAGCCTTTAAACAAAGTTTATACAAACGGTGCAAGTGGGCATGAAAGTACGTAAATTAAAAAGAATTTGTTTTTTATTTTTATTTTTTTTAATTTTAACAAAACTAGGCTAAGTAGGATTGGGAAGGGTAACTTTTAATGGTGTGCCAAAAAAGATGAGATAAAAAAGATTGAGCTTAGAGATAATTTCGATTGTTGACACACCTCGAACGCGGT